>NW_027672065.1:0-73007 GCF_964165515.1 Mesoplodon bidens | reverse complement strand
AGGGGAATGAAATATTAATATACACAACATGGATGAATCTCAAAACATGCTGAGTGAAAGAAAATAGGAACCAAATACACACTGTTAGATTCTATTTATGGAAATTTGAGAATGGGAAAACTATAGTCACTGAAAGCAAATCATCATATCATTTTTGTAGGAAGGTGAGGATTGACCACAAAGGAGCCTAAGGAAACTTTCTGGGTAATGGAAATTTTCTGTATCATGATTGTGGTAGTGATTACACAACTGTACATATTTGTCAAAATTTATCTAACTGTGCTATACACTTAACATGAGTGCTATTAGTTGTATGTAAATTGTACCCCAATAGGGGTGATTAAAAGGAAATATATATTATGTATGACATATAAATATATCTTTACATACATTACCCATATATCATGACAATAGAATAAAATATGTTCTTAGTGATGAAATTGCCATTTAGCCAACATCCAGAATGCCAAACATCCTTATTTTTTTCTTGTTTTTCCTTTCTCTAACCTTTCAAAAAGCATCATTTTTAAGAGTCACATCAACATTGCTGATTAGATTTGCAGTAATTTGAAAACACAGAAGACATTCCTTTTAAAAATATAAACAAAAGCTTCTTTCATCTGCTCTCTAGATCTTTTGATTCTTATGCCACATTCTTTACACCAGTTGACCAATTGAGTTAGGCACTCATTTCCTTTTTCACAAATCTTTGTTGTGTTTCTGCTAGTTCTGCATTAGGGACTATTAAGGAGGAAAACCACTGACACAAAATGGTTTCATTTGTGATGAAGCCCACGATACCACGCATATATTTAATACCTAACCTACTTGCAATTTCGACCTTCACCAGAAATGTTATCTTAATTCTGAAATCTGGAATTTTCTGGTCGGCACCAACGTGGTAATCTATCACAGGGGCCCTCTCCATCTCCCCCAAACCAAGAAGAAGAGGCAATCTGCAAGATAAAACTCAAGGCTTCCCTTCCCTACAAAGAGAAGATAGTACTGGTCCCAAATAACCTTTTATTCTTTTGCTAATGACTTTCTTGCCCACCCTCCTTTCTATAAAAACCGTCCACTCTGTAAAACTTCTCAAAGTGCCCTTCTATTTACTAGATGAGATGCTGCCCAATTCATAAAGCATCAAATAAGGCCAATCAAATTTTCAAATTTACTCAGTTGAATTTTGTTTTTTGACAAGACATGATCTTAAACAAGATAAACATTGCCCCCGTTTTCATCTCAGGTGGCCTCAGCCTGCAGCTGCTTGAAGCAGGATTTTGGTTCCTGGCCAGAGATTGAAGTCAGGCCGGGGCGGTGAAAGCACTAAATCCTAGCCACTAGACCACCAGGGACTAGTGGCCAGTGACAAGGTCCTGGCCTGTCTGCTGTGTAGAAATGAATTTCCACAGAGATGGAAAGTAGTGAAACAAGTAAAGTGTTTATTAGGAGGACAAAGAATACATGTGGCTAGACACATGGGCGGGCTCAGAGAGAGTTGCGCTCACTTGGTAGTTTGAATCACTTTTATGGGGAATTTCTTCCAGGTTTCCTTTGACCAATCATCTTGCTTTGCTTGGTTCTGAGTCCATATTTGGTATACCTCAGGGTCCTCCCGTGTTCATGTGCATCTCTTAGCCAAGATGGATTCTAGCGAAGAGGCCTATGGGTAGTTGACATCACTTACTATGGGGTGGTGCCCTCTCCCTTTTTGACCTCCAAGGAACCTTTCTGCACATGTGTAGCTGGGAAGGTCTCCTTGACTACGAGAATGAGGAACATCTAGTCTTTTATCTCTTATCTGGGCAGGGCACAGCCTCCTTTCTCGATTGCCCTGTTATTGATATTTTGGAGTTTCTGTCCAGAGGGAATGAACTCCTGCTGCTTACCCTGGGGCCCATCTATCTCCTGCCTCACTTTCACAGAACTCACAATCTGCTGTGAGAGACAGTCAGAATATGAGCACACACACACAAATCATTTTAAAGCCCGATAGATTTGAAGACAATAGAAAAGACATTGAGGGCTTCCCTGGTGGCACAGTGGTTAAGAATCCGCCTGCCAGTGCAGGGGACACGGGTTCAAGCCCTGGTCCAGGAAGATCCCACATATCATGGAGCAACTAAGTCCGCGAGCCACAACTACTGAGCCCGCATGTTGCAACTAGTGAAGCCCATGAGCCAAGAGTCCGTGCTGCGCAAGAAGAGGAACCACCACAATGAGAAGCCCTCACACTGCAACGAAAACCCAATGCAGCCATAAATAAATAAATAAATATTTTTTTTTAAAAAAGAAAACACATTGAAAAAGAAATGGGTCTCCTTTTGATAAGGAAGTCAGAGGTTTCTCTGTAACTTCTTTTGAGAACAATAAGCCATGTCTTTTCCTTCTTCTACATTTTCACTCCCCACTGCTGACCCCAACAAAATGCTGAAGACAGAATTTTCACTCAATAGATTACCTTTTAAATTGATGTAAAAGTATAAAGTATATTTATGTGCGTTAAAGTATGGAAGGGCATACATTTGGAGCATAAAAGCTCAGTACCTGCTGGAAATATCACATAATTGATGAATATAAAACTAATTATATAATAGGGAAATTAAAAAGAAATTTCAGGCTGTGTAGACACTAAATTAAGAGAACAATAACATATATAATAGCTGAATATTTTGGCATTTGAAATTGGAATTTAAAAAAATAGATAAGAGAGGAAGAAATAGGAGTCTTAATTAATAACTGAAGGGCAAAGAGGGGATAGGTAGCTTATTTAGCTTATTTCTGCCTTTTTAGTTGCAGAAAATATCAGTTTTGAAACCAGATATGGTTGCAATGTATTAGTTCTGCACAAAGTGCTAGGATGAGTTTCCCCACACCCACAGTTTGGGGATAGTGCTTTACTCATAACTCATCTTTCATGCATTTGCCTAAATTCTTGTGGAATACAGCTGGACTTGCAGCTCATAAATATGACCTTTAGGTGTATTTTAAACACTACTGAACTCCATTTTAATTTTACATATTAAAGCCTCTGGGCTCTATTTACTCTTTCATTATATAACATTCATTTATCTTATGAAAAACGCTGTGATTCACTGTTGGTCTAGCATTTTTTTTGTCACTTATTTGGATGATTCTTAGAATCCAAACTGTATTGTTATTTATCTTGGAAAACAGAAACACTTTCGGGAGTCAATTCTCTGAGTCCCAAACCCCTCACCTGACACCCTCTTGTGGTGCTGTGCCCTGGGGGGAGGATACAGCAGGATCTGCAGGTGGAGAGGCCTCGAGAGCTGAGGGTATTATGGGTCTGGTTTATCGCCAAGATTAGTCAAGCCCCAAATTATAGTGTTGAGGGAGAAATTTTTCACGTAATGAGGTATGGGGAAATCATTTAGGCTTATACATGGTTCAGTGTAAACTTTGTGTGAACTGAAAGAGCCTGTCAAACACACACAGCACATCTGCTTTAACCATTAAGGAAAGGAAATGTCTGATTAAAAAAGAAGGATAAATGACTCCCTTCTTATGATGCCCATGTTAACACCCTCTCGAAGATGAGGTTCCTTTCCCACGTACCAGGATCCTACTGTCTCACTATATATGTACTCAATCTGTCTCTTTTGAAATCATTAAGGAATAGACCCCTGTCATGTTTGATGTATGTTCTTTGTTCTGATAAAGTATAAGACTACCATGCTTCAGTGGAGAAGTTCCTTAGAGCCTTTTGAGGGGCTGCCTCCCAGATTATAGCCCTCAGCTTGGCTCAAATAAAACTATTTTCTGTTCCTATTATAAATTCTTTATTATTTCCCTCCACAGTGTGTTATTCCTTATGAAGTCCAGCTGTTCTAGGCTGACACCAAGCCACCCTGAAGCAGCCATCGTGTCTTCATTGCCTCTTTCTCACATCTGGGTCCTTGAAGGTTGCTGAGATCACACTTGCTTGTCTGTGTCCATGGAACCCAGGACAGAGCCCAGGTCCTCCCACCAGGGCCCTGGATTCTGGTCCCAAACCCAGGAGAAGGTGTGCTCTAGTTATATCAGCCTCACCTGGCACCAAGGCCAAGATCGTCATGTGTTTTTTCCCAGACTTCTTCTGTGGGAAAGGGTTTTGTGACATTTTGTTGCTCCCTAGTTCACCCTAGAGAGATGCAAGGAAGTCTGATGCAGACTTTCCAGCTTACAAACATCTGAGGGCTGTGTCTCAGGTCAGGATCAATGTTCCCTTTTCCATGGGCATTCAAGTCAGTGAGGCAGCCTGACTTGAGGGCCAGGACTCTGCCTCTGTAGTCCTGGAGTTGATGGCTGAAGGCTGGGGACAGGGGCGCTGCAGTTCTGCCCAAGGGGAATTAAAGGCCAGAAAGCCCTGGTTTCTGCAGGAGTCTGATCATCGCCTGGAATGTATGCCAGTTAACATATAATTTCTTTATCCTATTTATTCATTATTGTTATTTCTCATTGTACTTTGGGACTCAATTTTTTATTGTTATAGAAATCCAATGTTTTCAAAGATTCTCCCTCAAGGATTCTACTGTTAACATTTTTCATTAAGAGAAATGCCTGTCTATTCCAATCTTTCTTTCCCTCCATTATTGACTGTGTCTTTTCTAGGTCTTGTCCTTGTCTCCTGGGCCACAGTCAGTAATGTCTCCTCTTATGTATTCTGAGTGTGTGATCATTTGGTCCAAGGGATTCTGTTGAATGAAGTATAAATTCTGATATCTTTCTCTTGCAAACTTTCAAAACCTACAAATAAAATGAAGATATGGGCAATATAAAATGAAAATATAATTTTCCATTCTTATTAATATCTATCTCTATTTCAATAGAATTCAATTATTGGCCCCTGGTGACTATATTTTTCAAAAGAATTCCCTAAATAATTACCAGTAATTCACTACTCCAATGTAATGTAGAAGATATTCTTAGTGTATTCTTCAAATTCATGTTGATGGAATGCTCAAGTTCCCTACATCAAATTGAGCTCCTATATTCCCTCTGATTAATAAAACTAAGATATGTTTGCTAAAGATTGTTAAAAAAACAACATTTTAGCTTGACATGGACAGTACAAATATAGTATCACTAAGGGTGAAAATTTAGTATATGTCCTGTGGACTACCAATTTCATGTTCCACAATCACAATCGAACCATTTAAATACAGAATTATTTCCTAATTCTGTTAAATAAACCTCATTATAAATAACAAGCATTTTGAAAGCTTTAAATTTTTAACTATAGCTAATTAATTTGTACCTTTTCTCCTCTATCAACAAAAATTGACTTTCATGGTTAACTCAGTTAAAAAATAAAACAGCACAATAGGAAAGAAGTAAAATATCTCCATTGCCTACAATATATAATAATATATATATAAATATGCTGATGAAAAAAACGTGGGTCTGCTCTCCCATGTGCAGTAAAGCAAATCTACTGACTCCAGGTTATGGCGAAGGAAAGTGCAGCGTTTACTGCAGGTGCCAGGCCGGGAGTTCAGGTCAGTTAGTGCTCAAAACACCTGAACCCCCTTTCCTGATTGGTTTCATGAAAGCATTTTTAAATACCAGGTGAGAGAGGGGAATCACAGGGTATGTGATCAGCTCCTTCACAATTCTTTGGTTGATGTGAGGTAACAGAGCAGTGTCACAGTGGTTAACATTATCAATCCTCAGGCTCCAGTAAAAGATCTCCTACTTAAAACAGTTTTAAAACTTAATAAAAATAAACATTAACTGAGTAGAGGGAAGGTATCCTCAATTTCAGAACAGTGTAAAGTCAGCAAATATCACAACTGGTGCACCCCTTGAAGATACTGATCTTGACTGGTTGCAATTTTTAAGAAAACACATTTGGGTAAAATTAACTCTGCACTTAAAAAAATTGAGTCACAGGTTTTAGGTTTTCTAAATGCTCTAAAAGTACTTATTTTTCCTTTCCAAGAAGGGACTTTCAACCTCCCCCAAAGTAAAAGGGCAGTGCCTCTTGTATTGCTTTCTCTCACTGAACACACTGAAGAAAAATTGCAACATGTTGCTGTCTATCTGAATAATGTGCTCAGGGCTCTCCCTGAGTCATTGCATGGTTCTCATTTGCACGTGGGAGCCAGTGGGTCTAAGTGCAGGCCACCACAAGATGTGCCACTATGGCATGTGGATTATTTTGAGCTGAAAACAATCAAGGCCCAAAAGACTCAGGAAGAGCCTTTGAACTTCCCCCTTATTGCCTAAAATAATTTAAGACAGGAGGCCTGTCCCAGGAAGAAGCTATCACTAGAGATAAATGTAGTATAACACTAGGTGTGGTAGAACAGGAGGAACATTGAAAAGCCCATTTGATCAGAATCCTCTCTGTGGGGCTTCCCTGGTGGCGCAGTGGTTGAGAGTCCGCCTGCCGATGCAGGGGACACGGGTTCATGCCCCGGTCCGGGAAGATCCTACGTGCCGCAGAGCGGCTGGGCCCATGAGCCATGGCTGCTGGGCCTGTGCATCCGGAGCCTGTGCTCCACAAGGGGAGAGGCCACAACAGTGAGAGGCACACGTACCGCAAAAAAAAAAATTCTCTCTGTGTCTCATTGTCTTTGGATGGCTTAGCAAACATTTGTTTACCAAACATTAACTCTTTTTAACTTCCTGTGAATTACCTTACTTCCCCTTGAAATTTTAGACCCATACCTCCTTCTGATGCCGAAATTTGACCTCTGTGCACTGGTATGGAATCGAATTCGGGGGCAGAGTTTGGGTGAAGTAGAAAATAATAGGTTTATTGTGTTGCCAGGCAAAGGGGGACACAGCAGGCTAATGCCCTCAAAACTGTGTGTCCCAACCTGGGGGGATTTGGTGAGGAGTTTTATAGCAATGGTTCAAGGTCAGGGTTGCTGATAAGGATTTTGGTGTGTTCAGGGCCTGCAATCCTTTTATCTGGCCTCAGGTGGTCTCCTGATGAGCTGCTATGCTTCTCAAGGTTATCAAACTGTGACCTTCTCTCTAGAATGAAGGATGCTTCATCAAGTAGTTAACATCTTCCATTTGTTGGGGGTTTGAGTTCTGTAGAAGAGCTCAAAGTTATTGTTATATGTTTCCCTTGAGGCAGAACCAGGATCTTGTCCCAAAGCTGCACTATTGTTTCTTGACAGTTCCTCCCTTGTCTCTGCAGCCCCTCCCTTCCCTGATTAGCAACTATTTGACCCTACCCTTTGGAATTCAGGGCAGGTTGTGGAGGCTGAAGCCTAGTCCCTGCAAACAAGAAATGGGAGACACAGAAAGACTTTAGTGCCCAGGAGCGCCACAGGGTCCTGCTCAGTTTCACTTCTCTTTAGTCAAGAATATATATATGTCACCTTTTCTTGCTGTCTTTGGAATTCTTCATACTTATGTGAATTCCCCATGTGCACATAATAATTTAATTTTCTCTTGTTAATCTGCCTTATGTCATTTTCATTGCCCACCAAAGAGCTAATGTTACCCAAAAACCTGGGTTTGCCTCTTGGTGGGCGTCAAGCTGAAAGGCACAACAAAAACAAAGATTGGGAGAAGAAAGGATTTGTTACTTGCAGCAAGTAAAGAGAACACCGGGGGTCTTTCCCAAAGCAGTGTCTTCCTGAACAGCAAAATTGGGGAATTTTTAAGCTAAGGGTATATGCATATTCATGAAGGGGTTTGGGTGGTCCACAGAGTCCAAGCTTTAGTGGACTGAAGTCATGAGGGTCAGAAAAGGTCAATATCATCATTCCTTATGTTCCCAGTTGATCAGGCTAATCTTTACCATTGAAAGAGAACTGGGAGTCTTTACAATTATCTTTGTTATTGTTAATTCTTTGACCTGAAAACAGTCCTTTGATTCTGCATTATTTTGTTCCCTTAAGATCATTAATTACCGAGACCCTTTCAATGGCAAGCATCCTGGGCAGGCTTAGATTGCAAAATGGCTTAGGCCAAAAATGACTCCTAGATATACATATTATTAAACTTTTGTTTTATTTTCTCCTGTTAATCAGTCTCACGTCAATTTAATTCTTAGACCAGCTCAAAGTGTTACCTGAAACACTTCTTTTGTTGAGCCAAAAGACACAACCAAGCCAAAGGGCAGGAGAAGGAAGGGTTTATTACTTGCAGCAAGTAAGGAGAACAGCAGGGATTTTCCCAAAACGGTGGCTCCTTGAACAGCCAAATTGGGAAAGTTTTAAACTGTCAACTGAAAGAAAAAAAAGCACAAACTGAGAGTTGTGAGTTAAGTTTTATTTGGGGCAAAATGAGGACTATAGCCAAGGAAACAGCCTCTCAGATAGCTCTGAGGAACTGCTCGAAAGAGTTAGGGGGAAGGTCAGCATGTATGTGATTTTGGTGAAGGGGGACACATGTAATCAGGGACACATTTTGGCAGAAATTTGCTGCTAGTCACGAAATGGTGGCTGCTAGTCACAAGGAGCAGATGTCTCCATTAATGATTTTAGTGCTTTTCTAGATATGAGAAGATAAAAGAAACTGGGCTCATAAAATCTGAAAATATCGAACTATCTGAAGGCCTGTTCTGCCGGGTTTTCTCAGAGCATAGACTGCCTCATTCCTGATCTCTGTCCTGAATTCCATTCAGGGTGTGTTGAAGGTTGTGAAACAAAATTTATATTTTATGGCAAGACAAGAGAAATTTAAACATAAATTATTCTCTGCCCTTTGGTCTCCTCTCTCCCCACACTGTGCATTGTGCATCTGCATTATACATTGACCAAACCTCCCCCATAGGCAGGGACACTTGCTCAACCATAAAGAGCAACATTCTCCTAACATCAACAAGACAACTCCCTCCTTAAGAGATAACATTTCTTCTTGACCTTGTAAGGGGTTACATGACCAGCAGGATGGCACTTAGATCTGAATTATGTAAACGTTCAATAAAATGTCATTTGATGTACAGCCCTCTGTCTCAAAAAAAACTTATATATCTCCCTGGGTTTCTAATGGGCAGAACAGTTTTCAGAGTTTTCTGAGATGCTCTTCCCAGGTTATAATCCTCAAATTTGGCTCAAAGAAAAATTTCCAGTTCTCTTTTAGATCAAGTGATTACTTTTTTGTCAAGGTCAGAGACTACAGTGGCTAGTGACTTCATTCTTATAGAACCAGATGGTAAGGGACAATTTTATTTCCCAAGATCATTAATTACTGAGATCTGTTCAAGAGCAAGCATCACGACCAGGCTGAGATCACAAATGATTTAGGCTTAAAATGGCTTCTCTTATGTCAAAAAGTTATGTTTGATTCTTTTTCTTTGGGGACCCCCTACTCCATTTGCCTACAGAAGGGCAGAGGAAAAGTTCTTCCTCTCTGACAGTCTTCATGACTGCCTGGAGAAACAATGATGGACTCAGGAGTTCTTCTCAGCCTCGATGTGCACAGAAATCTTTATGCCTATGGTAAAGGGGCATGGAAAGGAGAGGGTTCTCAATGTGTATAAGTTCAGATGTTTTCAAAGGCAGGCAATGTGCCCTGCACTATAATGCCTGTTGGGCAGGAAGAAAGTTTCCTGTACCCTTCTAGATTTTTCTGGTTAGTCTAGGAATTAAACTGACATGAGACAGATTAAGATTAACAGGAGAAAATCAAACAAAATTTAATAATATGTATACATGGAAGAGACCCAGGAGAACTCAGTAAATCTCCCAAATGGCTGAAATCCTCACCTTAAATACCACTTTCAACTAAAGACAAAGATGTTGGGTGTAGTGGTTTGGGACTTCAAAGGGGAGGAAGGCAATTCTTCCTCGGACCTCATACGTGAAGTCACCATACCTCAAGGGGAAATTCAGTTTGCACTGCAACTTCAACTAAAGAACAGTTCTTCGTGTAACACTGCCGGATATTGGAAGATACACAGGCCCCTCGGCCGACCGAAGGCATTCCTTCATTGAGGCAGTTCGCTAGCCGCAGAACACCCTGCTTTAAAAAGTTGTTTCAGTTTAGGACACAGTGGGTAGCTTGTGTCTCTTTTACTTGTTAGAAAACACACGTATTTAGGCTGCATGTCAGTCTAGACATGGCGTCTATAGCGAAAAGCCTGGTTTTCCCATTTTGAAAGCTCCATTCTTGCAGCCGGAAAAAACCTGAAAACCTCTGTTGTTGCCGTGTTTCTAATCCCTGCAGGCATGGCTCTGAGAAAAAAAAAAGAGTTTTCTCGAAAGAAAGAGGGGGCTTCCAGGTCTTGGGTGGGAGCTCTTCCTGCTCTGCTCTAGAGCTAAGGGGAATCTCAACGGGGGCCCTAGCCTCAACGTAAGGTCTTGATTTGGCATCCAGAAGGGTAGGCGTGAAGCAGGTTCCCTGAGGCCTTAGTCGCAGTTCTGCATTCGTTTAACGGCAGTAAGTGTCTAGAGACTCGTGGCCCTGTCGCGTCAGCGCCAGTTTCAGGACAAGAACTCTGAGGACCCGCCGGCTCCCCTGGGCTTGCTGGACCACACTCAGACCCGTAGGCCCTTCAGGGAGCCCCAGGGTAGGCCGAGGGAAGGGGAACACACTGCAGTCTACCTTGGGGGAGCTAGATGTTGATGTTCCAACTACCGGGTTTTTTTTTTTTTTTGCAAGAACCCCTAAATATCCTGTGCCCTCCCTTACCTCTTCAGAACAGTCCCTCAGAGCTATCTGAGAGGCTGTCTCCTGATTTAAGTCCTCAGTATGTCCTCCAAATAAAACATAATTCTCAACTTTTAGGTTGTGCATTTTTTTTCAGTCAACATTTAATTGTATGGCTCATGTAGGCACTATGCCTAAATGTAATGGGATGAGCTGTAAATTATTAAAACTAAATAAATTCTGTCAGCTCTACCACTAGCTGAGATCAGGCTTTCTTCTCTGGATACTTCTGTCATAGACCTTGGCAGATATGGGGTCTGTGTTGGTCTTTAAATTATTCTTAGAATTGTGGGGACTCATTCATTCTTTCAACAAATTTTACTGCTTATATTCTATGTGTCAGTTACAGTGCTGGGTCTTGAAATACAGAAGGCAACACATGAAAGTACAAGGATAAAACACATTTTCTACCATATTAACTTTTTTCATTCATTAATTCGTCCTTAAGTCATTCAACACACATCTTCTTATTGAATACTGATGAGGGATCAAATGCTAGGCTAAACACTGAGTATATAACTGCAAATGAGATGGATAGGCCCTGATTTTGATGTCACTACTATCTTTTGTCATGCCATATAGTGGGACAGCTTCATTATTCCCTTTACCGTAAGTTTTGGTTTTTTTGCGGTACACGGGCCTCTCACTGTTGTGGCCTCTCCCGTTGCGGAGCACAGGCTCTGGACGCGCAGGATCAGCAGCCATGGCTCATGGGCCCAGCCGCTCCGCGGTATGTGGGATCTTCCCAGACGGGGGCACGAACCCATGTCCTCTGCATCGGCAGGCAGACTCTCAACCACTGCGTCACCAGGGAAGCCCTACCCTAAGTTTTTATCACAAATTGCTAATGAAAATAAAACTGTTAGTGGAGTTTCAACATGCATAGGTAAATGAGAACACAGAACTCCCCTTTCGCATGCCCCATTCTCCTCCTTCGAACTCCCTATGTGAACTCACTTTGTGCCAAGACCAAGAAGATGTGCCCCAATAAGAACCAAGCTGATTTCCTCACACTGACTGGGGCTATTGCTTACTTAGAAGACTTGATGCTTAATTTTGATAAGCAACTAGAAGACCATGGAGACAACCTATAAAAATGATTTGTCTTGGGAGAAAATACTAAAAAGGGTTAATGTGCTGTTTCACATGTCTAACCTCCTGGGATTAAACCACAGGCACCAAGGTCACCAAGGTTACTTGGCAACAATGAGCTAAAAATGAAAAAAATAAGAGCATCATACTGTTATTGTATTCATCTTCCCCCAAGGCACTCTCTGATAAACACCACAACCACTAAGGGAATTGAGAACAGCTTCCTTGTGGGGTAGGTTAGATATGCATCTTTTTCCACGCAGTTATATCATATCCAGCTATCAGCACACCTTACTTAAGGTGATTGTAATGTATGAGATTAAATGATCCTGACTGGAAACCTTCTTGTCCTCAATTCATTGGCTATACTGGATTTTTTTTTTTTTGGGTGAGACCTTCAGACTTCTACCAGAAATCGTTCCTTTGGGGAAAGCAGGCCTTCCCAGAAACTCAGGAAACTGAAATGGAGACAGCAAGAGAGAAGGAAATTATTTGGACATACAGACCTCAATTGTTTGGTTTTAAGTAAACGTCCCAGCAAACATCTTCTAAATGGTATAATAACTTTAGGGAAATTCACAGTTTATAAGTTTGTGTACTCATAAACTGAACATATTATGATAAGAGAACAGGTTGCATTTTGTGTCTTCAACTCAAGCAAAGACTTCAAAAAAGGCCCAGTTATCCTTTGTTCATTAAGACACAAAGAAAGGGCAAAAAGGGCAAGTTTCTAAGTCTTTTTCTTTAAAATTTACTTCCTTTCTTCAGTCTTCATCAAGATCTTCAGAAAGTTAACTTTACTAAAGTTAATTATTCATACAATAAACATAGGAACCTGCGGAAGACTATCTCACAGAGACCTGTAATGTACAATATCCATTGCATACATGCACCATGAGCTTGTCTTTTCTAGCACTGGCATACACAAAACTCTGTGTGTGTGTGTGTGTGTGTGCACATGTGTGTCTTTTTTGTGTGATGGAGCCATAGGGAGAAAATAAATCTATTGGCTGCAATTCAGTGATGTAGAAAGATTTAAGGGTAAAGGAAAAGTCTACATCAAGTGAAGCAATAAAGTCATGAGGTTGTGCTTCCATAAAAATAACAATAGCAGTCTTCTGTAACCAAGGGAGCAGGCTCCTCAAATTATAGTCACACCTGTTAGACCATCTGCCCATAAATTTCACACTATCATTAATGGAAAACAAATGGCACTGTCTTTCCTTCCCTTTATCCATTGGCCATTCTCATATAAACGATTTTTCTCTTCAAGGTCATGCTCTTTCCTATCTGTTTAAAAATATTAGGATTTAGGAGGAGTGATACATAACGTGCCATGCCTTGGTACTTGTACCAGTGATGGCTCTGTAAGGAGCACTGGATTGTTAGGAGGCTATAAATTGAATTCCCCTAGAAGCAGAACCTGAGGCAATAATTTGAATGCAAACTGTTCATCTGGGAGGTGCTTCCAGAAAACTCAGAAGTGGAGTGGGAATTGAGAATGGAGGCGTGGAAGGAAGCCAACAGAGGTGCATTACTGAATCAATTACTCCTGCAGGGAACTGCTGCCAGTACTTCAGGGGAGTTCTGTGAAACTCTATAGAACATGTCTCAGAGTTATCCCAAGAATTGGTGAGAAACTTGAAGTACTTATCTTCCAGTACCCTCTGTCCTTGGTTGAAAGCTACACCCAGATACATTAACTCCTGTACATTTCTGGCCTGCCCTAAGGTGGCTAATTGCAGGTGGTAGCATGAGTCTATCAGCATATACTGGAATGATGAGTGCTGGGGAGATATGGGTGGAGCATTGAAACCATCAATACAGTGGGGGCAGGCGATATTAATTATTGGCTTGCAAGTCCAAATGTGTAACCTTAAATTCCTGGGTTAATGGTTTTACTTTGAGGCATTTAAGCATGATGTATGAGTAAAAATTTCCTCTATTAAATCAAGTTGAAGATCCTAGGTCCCTAATCTTCTGGAAAGCTGTGGGTATCTTTTTAACAGATTTTTGAAAAGTAACATGATTAAGATTCCAAACTGACCATCCATTCATTCATTCATTCACTCATTCAACAAACATTTATTGAACACCTAAAGTATGCCATGGGTTAAACTAGGCACCAGTGTTACTGTTACTAAAATCATTATCATGCCACCTAGAAGTCAATGTATTGTGACACTCAAATAAGAAAATCCATAGTTACTGTAAAAATTATTACAGAGTGCTATAGGAAGACACGGTAAGACCTTAATTCATGCTGTGGACACTAGTATATGGGGGATATCAGTAGGCCTTCCTGTAGAAGGCAATTGAAATGGATATGTAACATGAAGGAAGGGTGAATTTTTGAGGAAAAGAGAAGATAAATTCATGTTTGCCGGAAAATGAATGGTTAAGGATCAGTCCAGAAAGGAGTTCCATTCATAATCAGTATAAGAAATGTCACTGGGGCTTCCCTGGTGGCACAGTGGTTGAGAGTCCACCTGCCGATGCTGGGGACACGGGTTCGTGCCCCAGTCCGGGAAGATCCCACATGCCATGGAGCGGCAGGGCCTGTGAGCCGTGGCCGCTGAGCCTGCGCGTCCGGAGCCTGTGCTCTGCAACGGGAGAGGCCACAACAGGGAGAGGCCCGCATACCGCAAAAAAAAAAAAAAAAAAGGAATGCTCACTGGAGTGTAAGAAAAGAAGACAATGGAGAGGGTGGTAGAAGGCAGACCATGAATGGTCCATGTATGTATACTAAGTGCTATGGTCTAGTCTTTGTGTTCCCCTCCAAATTTATACGTTGAAATCTTAATTTCCGGAGGTGATAGTGGTAGTAGGTGGGGCCTTTGGGAAATGATAAAGGTATTCGTGCTCTTATAAAAGAGATGCCACAGAGCTCCCAAAGCTCTTCTGCCATGTGAGGTTACAATGAGAAGTCTGTGACTCAAAAGAGGGCCCTCATCTGACCATACTGGCACCCTATTCTTGCACTTGCAGCCTCCAGAACTGTGAGAAAAAATGCCTGTTGTTTATGAGCCACCCAACCTGCAGTATAATCTTACAGCAGCCCAAAAGGACAAAGAGAGTTTGGATGTGAGATTTTACTCCAAGAAAGGTGGGAATCCATTGATGGATTTTAACTGGTAACTTAGAAGAAAGAAAAGTTTCATAACACAATCAGGTATTTTTATAAGAAAAATTTGTTTCATTTTCAGAAAGATCACTCTGGAAATACTGTGACTAGATTTTTGGAGAAGGGTGATGGCAGTCCCGGATATAGAAAGATGAGTTAGTAGTCCATTAATGTAAGTCAAACAAGAAAGTGGATATAGAAAGCGTGAATTTGTGGCTGAGCGTTCTTTTCTTTTAGCACTTGAAAAATGTTATGTCAATGCTTCTGACTCCAGAGTTTTAGACAAGAAATATGCTGTCATTGGAATTGGTGTTTCTCAATAAGTAATGCATCGTTTCTTCCTGTCCACTTTCAAGATTTTTTTTTAATAAATTATTTATTTATTATTTATTTATGGCTGTGTTGGGTCTTCATTTCTGTGCGAGAGCTTTCTCTAGTTGCGGCGAGCGGCAGCCACTCTTCATCGCGGTGCGCGGGCCTCTCACTGTCGCGGCCTCTCCTGTTGCGGAGCGCAGGCTCCAGATGCGCAGGCTCAGTAGTTGTGACGCACGGGCTTAGTTGCTCCGCGGCATGTGGGATCTTCCCAGACCAGGGCTCGAACCCGTGTCCCCTGCATTGGCAGGCAGATTCTTAACCACTGTGCCACCAGGGAAGCCCCTCAAGATTTTTTTTGTCTCTACTTTTCAGAAGTTTAGTTATGACGCATCTTGGCAAGGATATCTTTGCGTGTTTCCTCTTTGGGTTTGTTCAGATTCTTGAATTTGTGTTTATGTCTTCTAAAAAATTGGGAACTTTTTAGCCATGATTTCTTTGAATACTTTGTCAGTCCTACTTGCTCTCTGTTTTCATTCTGGAACTTTGATGATGTGAATGTTAGTGCTTTTGTTACTGTTTACAGGTTCTTGAGATCCTGTTCTTTCTCCCATCTTTACCCCTCAGTCTATTTTTCTCTGTACATGTGGTACGTTGTATTGATCTCTTCTAAGTTCATGATTCTATGCTTTGTAATCTCCACTCTACTCTTGAGCAAAGTTTTTTGATTGTTGTAGTTTTCAGTTCTACTGTCCTCATTTGTTTTTATTGTTATAGCTTCTAGTTCTTTGTTTACATTTTCTATTTTTCCCATTTCTGTCAAGGAACACATAATTTCTAATTGAAGCACTTATGTGACAGCTTATTTAAAATCCTTGTCTGATCATTTCAAGAGATGTTTTATCGCAGTGTTGGTGTATGTTTATTGTCTTTTCTCATTTATTCTGTGATTTCCTGGTTCTTGGTGTCATAAGTATTTTTCCATTGTATTCTAAACATTGTGAGTTATTATATGACTGTGTATCCCATTTAATTTTATTATTACTTTTTAGAAGGAAGTCATCCTATTTGAGGCGTAGTATGAGATCTGGGAGGTTATGTACAGATTTCCCTTGGGCCCTACTGACGATACCCGAGCAAAAGTGGGCACTTACATTGTCTCACTGAAGACAGATCAAGTAGAAGTTCAGCTATCCTATTGGCCTTTCTGACACCTTCCCCTCAAAAGTGGGAACATTAATATCATTGTGTTGCCTTTTAGTAGGAGTGGAAGTTCATCTCCCCAGTAGATTTCTTGACACAGGGGAGTGGAGAAGTGAAGTGTTTGCTGTCCTTCCTCCCACTTCATTCCTTCTTGTTGATGCCGGGTGTGGGTAGAGGGTCAGCTACCTGCTGGCCCCACTGACACCAGTGTAAGAGGAAGAGAACTTACAACTAGCCCTGCTTGTGCCATCTCATTCTGTCTTATTGCCTCAGGATTGTTATGGGGATTCAGCACCTCATTGGGTCTCACTGACATCATGTGTTGGGGGTTAGTGGGGTGCCTACTCCCTCCAACCTGTAACATCCTATTCTTATTGATGTCAGGGAGAGATGGACACTATGTCCCACCATTGGACCCCACGACTGTGTGAGAGCAGCCCAGTGTTAACAAGCCTGTCAGGCACCACCTTTTTTTTTTAATAAGTAAATTTATTTATTTATTTGGCTGTGTTGGGTCTTCATTTCTGTGCAAGGGCTTTCTCTAGTTGTGACGAGCGGGTGCCACTCTTCATCATGGTGCACGGGCCTCTCACTGTTGTGGCCCCTCTTGTTGCAGAGCGAAGGCTCAGTAGCTGTGGCTCACGGGCCCAGCTGCTCTGCGGCATGTGGGATCTTCCCAGACCAGGGCTCGAACCTGTGTCCTCTGCACTGGCAGGTAGATTCTCAACCACTGCGCCACCAGGGAAGCCCAGGCACCACCTTTTAAAGTCTGTTTTCTAATGGAAAGGGGTGGAGGCTCAGCTCACCACTGGACAACACTGAAACAACCCTGGTGGGGAATCAGAGCGCTGGCTCTTTTGGAGGGCAGGAGTGGGGTGGTGTGGAAGATCAAATCCTACCTTGGCCCAACTGAAATGACAGGACATAGGGGATGGGTGCAATATTCCACTGGCACTTGGCTCGAGTAGTGTGTATATTATTGCCCAAATGGTCTTCTGTCTTTAGCAACCCCTTTCCTCATACTTTGGCTAGAGGGAACAGGGTTTTGTGTTTTTTTCTGAAGCTTTTCTGTCTCTTGTTCTGTTGGTGGTTATTGATTGGGGGTTCCTGTAATACCCTCTCCAGGATGTATGGGAAGCAACAGGAAACACAGGGGACTCATCACCATGTTATTCCTCAAGTCCCAAAGTCCCTAGTTAAGTCTGCCTTCTCATTTCCACCTTTCAGCGTCTTCCTATGTTTGTTTGTTGTTATGTTCAGGGCTTTAGTTTTAAGTGGGAGAACCTGGGAGAAATGGGCTACTTCATCTTCTTGGAAGCAGAGGTCTGGAGGTCTACTGATGTTAAAAAGTACTGCTGACTGTAAATTAAAATTTGATGATATACACATTGCCCTTTAAGAATTATTCTACTAGATGACGTGGCTTCCCAAAGTTGCTACAATTTGATTTTCATACTTCTAAAAGCCAAGTGTTTTGCTGGAGTTGAAATTTAAAGATAAGCAAGAGATGAGGCTAAGATGATCTATGTGGTAACAGATTAAAGTTGGAAACATCAATATACATTCATGTTTAGCTTAATATTGCTTCATATTACCTTAATACACATGGTTATGTAGAGAGATACTTATAGATATGTGCGTATACATGGGTCATGTACACACATATTATCTCTTTGCTCTGTCAGCTGAGAAGATCTAGAAGCAATGACATCCGAGCAGCAATTAGCACACCCCACACCCAGATCCTCCTATCTAATACCGTTGTCCACTAAAAAGACCTAGTTATCCTTGAAGAAATAGCTGATTCTAGGACTGGGGCAGTAAATATACAAGATTTATAGACAAGATCATCTTATAGTGTCAGAAAGTTCCAAAAAAATATATAGGATGGGGATACCTCAGAATGGCACAAGAGCCAACTGAAAAGAGTTCACAAGGGTCAGGACTAGAGCAATTTGAGGAACAATGTAACTAAAGCAGAATTAGATTATAACCCAAAGTATAAAATAAAAATCCATGAGTTATTCTGATATAAATAAATAATTGGATACGTAAATGCAGGAGAATAGATAAATCTCCAGTGCAAAGGAATTCCAAATAGTTTATGTAGTACTCCATCTTAAGCATAACTCCCTATTCCTTAGTTGTGGGCTGAGCATATTGACTTCCTTCCAAAAAAGTACAGTATGAAAAAGGGAAAACAGTAACCTTACGATGGAGAAACCTGAAAAACACTACCTCAGCCTGGTGATCAAGGTCGACTTCAGCATTCATAATGCATATTCATACTTTGTACACTTGATGTGATCTGACAAAATAACCCTTCTACTTTGTGGTCTTTCTCCCCAAAACACATAATCCCAATATTATCATGAAAAATGCATCAAACAAATTCTAGTAGTGGGCATCCTACAAAACCCTAACTACTCAAAATTGTCAAGGTCATCCAAGGAAAATCTGAGAAGCTATCAAACCCAAGAGGAGCCTAAGGAAACATGGCAACTAAATGTAATGTGATGTTTTGGATGAAATCCTGGAATAGAAAAAGGACATTAGGTAAAAACTAAGGAACTGGACTAATGGATGGACTATAGTAAATGATAATGTATCAATATTTGTTTATTGATTGTAACAATGTAACATACTAATAGAAGTGGATCATCATAGAGGGAAATGGGTATAGTGTATATGGAAACACTTTATACTATCTTCTCAATTTTTCTGTAAAATTAAAACACTTCTAAAAAATAAAGTCTATAAAAACGCTGTGTTTTCTTGTTTTATGATTATGTGCCTGTATTTCCTAATGAATATGTCAATTTGCTTTACCTTACTTGATACTGATATTACAGAAAATACTAAGTAACTCTGAAAGAATTTGTAACTCCAATTCAACAAGCAATAATTCTTGTATTAACTTTTTGGAAGAACCCACTGAATAAATCAAAGCAAATTGTCTTTAAAGGCTGAATTTCTTTTCAGTGTTTAATCTTTTATATGATTAATGCATACCACAAAAAAGGTTCTGTTTCAAAGGGCAGAAAACATTGATTGTAGGCAATGTCTAAAGTACAGTGAAATATTAATGCATGATGTTATAACAACTTTAATGTATTTTATGTTTTCAAAATGATGAATTGTTATTTCAGTCAATAAAGTATTCACTTTTACACATTTCCTACCCATCTTTTCCCAAGACACCCACAAGGAAATGATACTATCATCTGACATTAGGTTCATCAATTTAAATTGGAGTTTTTGGTAGCTGTGGTTGCCAATGGTACTGGAATGTGTGATACTTTTACAAATCCTCTCCATGGCAAAATCTGATCCTCACAAGGTAAATCACAGTAGGTGCCTAAAGCCAAATGACATATTGCTTTGTAGCTAGATTACCAAGCATTTTACTTAGAGGCACAATAGAATGTAGAAAAGGCCATTTCTCTTTCTGTCTTTTTCTGCTCAAAGGTCACTCACCATCTTACTTTTTATCAGCCATTTCAGAAGTTTTCCATAAATTTAGACCATATAATGTCACTTAATGTGAATGTAGCTCAACCTTCTGTTTTAGTACAGTTAATCTCACATTATTTTATTGGTGCTAAATATGTAAATCATCAGCAAATTTTTGTACTTAACTTTTTTTTTATATGGACCACTTTTTAAAATCTTTATTGAATTTGTTACAATACTGCTTCTGTTTTATGTTTTGGTTTCTTGGCTGTGAGGCATGTGGGACTATAGCTCCCCAACTAGGGATTGAACACACACCCCCTGCATTGGAAGGTGAAGTCTTAACCACTGGACCGCCAGGGAAGTCCCTGTACTTAACTTTTTTTTTTTTTTTTTTTTTTTTTTTTTTTGCGGTACGCGGGCCTCTCACTGTTGTGGCTTCTCCCGTTGCGGAGCACAGGCTCTGGACATGCAGGCTCAGCGGCCATGGCTCACGGGCCCAGCCGCTCCGCGGCATGTGGGATCTTCCCGGACCGGGTCACAAACCCGTTTCCCCTGCATCGGCAGGCGGACTCTCAATCACTGCGCCACCAGGGAAGCCCCCTGTACTTAACTTTTAAAAATAATTAAAATAAGCTATTCAACACATTTTTCCTTAAAAAAAAAAAAACAATTCTCCTTAGGCTGGCCCTGGGCACATATGTGACTTTGCCATTTTTTCCATGGACTATTTTCTTATCTGTTTTACGGTGTCACATTTGTTCTACCTTCTCAAAAAGAAGCATTTAAAAATTCATCTACGCGTTCATGCATTCATACATTTATTAAATAAATCTATTGAACACCTACAGACGGCACAGAAAAAAAGGCAGAAAACTAATTTGGGCTGCACAGAAAGTAATGAACTCAGTTAAAATTTTTGGTGAAAATAGGTATTACTCAATCTACTGGAAATTACATTTCATTATGGGGACTCACAGACTCAAGGAAAACCAAGACCTAAATAATAATAAAGTAATAAAAGCACTAGCCATTTACTGAGTGCCTGCTTGTACCTGACTCTGAAACTCTAAAATCATTACGGATGTTCTGATGATTGTCTGATATAATTGTAATCTCCATTTTACAGATGAAAATAACAAGGTTCAGAGACATTAGGTTACTTGCCTAAAGTGAAGTGGCCCAGAAACTACAGAACTGGAAATTGAACCTTAGACTTCATAATGCCAAAGTCTGTGCTTTTAATCACAACGTGTGTGTGTGAGAGAGAGATAGAGCGAGAGAGAGAGAGAGAGAAAGAGAGAGAATGTGTTTAATAGAGAACCTCTGAGAAATGGCAAGAAAACTGCCAGGTATCCATAAAACAATAATTTAGGAGCTTCTTACTATACAAGTAATTGTTAATCATATGGCTGAACTAAGGGTCTCTCACTTTTGAACTAAGAAATCAAAAGCTTCCAGAAGTTGAGTCTAAATTTTACACTTACATAAGATACTTCATACAGAATGCTAAAGTATAATAACTAAAGAGCTCTGAAAATACTGGAAGCATTCATATAAGTATGATTTCATAATGTGGATAATAGAGGATTTAAGAAATTGGCAGATGCAACTGCCGACTCATTTGTTATCATTTCTGTGAAGAGCAAGATAAATGAATAAAATGAGAAAAATGAAAAAAGAATGGCTAGCAATTTTAGGTAGTTTGCTTAATCTCCATACTAGGAAAGACTAAGCAAAAAAAAAAAATTTCTCGAAATATTATTTTGAAAGCACCTACAAGTGTATATGGTCTTTTTATACCAAATAACTTGGAATTATGAACTGTCAAATAAGTCTAATCTTCTCTGATGATAAAATTGCTGACTTTATTTGAAACTATGGAATGAAAAATGAGGTAATAATCCGAAATTCTTAAGAAAAGGAGTAGAAAAAACAAAATTATAAGAGTTATGTTAAAAAATATTTTGAAACAAACATAAAATCCCCATTACTGGTACAGAGCTTTTAAAACTTTATTTTGGTTTTAAGTTTTAATACATATTTATATGTTTACATAATTACTGTCATAAGGAAGAGACAATTGTAGGTCAACTTTCTTCATTCTTTCTTTATTAAGCATTATTCTATTTTGCTCCATCATCTTGTAATTATAATATAGTAACTGTGTAACTTTCTACTAAGTGGATATTTCCTAAACTGTTTTCCTATTGTTAACAATTAAAGGTGTTTCCAATTTTTGGTTATTACAAATGACATGACAATGAGCATCTTTATATAATAATTTTCTGGATTATAAAGTATTTATTGGCATAAGCGTCCAGAATTAGAATTAATGTGTAAAAAGCTATTAACATTTTTATCTTGCTAGACATTGCCAAATTACTTGTCAAAAGATGGAACCAAATTATATTGCAAAAATCTTTGCCAACGGAAGACATTATATATAATTTTTGATTTTGCTAAATTAATAAGTTGGAAACCTATGTTCCATTTCTTTGAATTCTTTGATAACAGAGTGCTGCTGGAGGCTGGGAGGGCAGCCATGTCCGTGAAGGCTCCCCAGAGTTGGAGCGGGGAAGTGGAAAAAGGTAAAAAAAAAAAAAATACTAATTGTATTTTCCCTCCATTGTTATCTCTCACTCTCTTCTGCCTCTGTGTAACTTATATCCAGGTAGCTGGAGAAAAATCATGTGGCAGGGCAAATTGGTATTCCAATAAATTAATAATCACCAGCTTCAAATGGATTTTCAAGACTGGAAATATTGCTCTGACTTACAGTAAGCTCTTTCTATTTCTCCTTAAGGACTATTTTCTGAGAAGCTTTACTTAACCTCCATCCTCTCTACTTCCTTCACTCTGAGCTGGTGAGGTGCTTCATAACTCATTAAGAACACAGAACTCAGTAAATAGTCCACTGCCAAATCCATTAATTCATTAGCATTTGCATTGATCTTTGTATTCCCTTTTACTACAGGAGTTAAAGTTAAAAGGCCATGTGCACTACAGATAGCATTTCATTTTCTCTCATCTTCTCAAGTACTTCACAGCACTGCATTTTCTACAGCCCATCTACTCCTTATGAATGCTTCTTGCCAAAATTCAACCTCATTCTAGACTAGTAACTCCAACTTAAAATGTTAAAAACTATACGTGTAACATGAAAGCCTCCCTCCTCCCCTAATCCCTGCATATCTTCTTTAGCCAATTCATGTCTGAACTTTTCAAAATTGTTATCTTCATATATTGTTTCCATTTCCTCACGTCCCATTTACTCTATAATTTACATCCATCTGACTTCTCTCACCGTAATCTCACTGCCCACTGTCCTGAAATTTTACTTATGAAGGTCACCAGCGATCCCATGTCAGTATAGCCAATGAATAGTTTTTGTCCTATTTCTAGGCTCTTTCCTTCTTTAAAAAAGAAAAAAGAATAAGAGAAACAAAAACCATTTCTTTCTTCTATGTTTTTACACTCTCATCATCTTCTGTCTTGGTATATTTTATTGGCTTTCTGTGTTTAATCTGATTTCTAACATTCTATTAGTTTCCTTTATCTTCAGTGGAATAAACCAGTATATGAAGGATTATTCTCAACAGTTAGTTCTCATAATAGCAGTACTAGTAGCAGCAGGCAATACTCTGTAATGCTTATCATGTGCCAGACACTATTCTAAGACACTGTTTAAATACATATATATAGACACACACACACACATACATATCTAAGGTTTTCCTCATAGGCCTATGAAATAAGCCTATTATTATACCCGTGTTACAAATGAGAAAACTGAGGCAATGAGACGCCAAGGTCACATGATCAGTACTTGGTGAAGCTACGCCTGAGTTAATGCTGGAACTTTAGAGTAGACAAGATAATAATGTCTCATATATAGAGAATAATTAATAAAAAAAGCAGTTATTACTAACAAGAGACAGGCACTGTGCTAATGCTTAACATGCACCATCTCAAGTTACATTAATTTACACACTAACCATATGGGGTAGATGAATTTATTATACCATTTTCCGGGTGAGAAATCTAATCCCTTTAAGGGGCTTAAGTTACTTCTCCAAGGTTACACAGCTAGTTAGGGGCATAGGCAGGATTTGAACTCAGGTCTGGTATCAGCACCAATTCTCTTAGCCATTATGCTCTATAAGGAACTTACTTGAGAAGATCAGGATTATACATATATGGGTACAACCAACCCTAAGACCATCTGGCAAAACTGGCTGCTTGAGAAGTCCTGGGTTTATGTAAGATGCTCTTGGAATGGAGAAGATCGTGAAGGAGGGTCCCCAAAACACACTCTCTATACTAAGGGGCAACAGAAGAGAAAAAGAATTAGTCTACAGCAGTATGATATTGAGGACCAAGAAACAGTGTTTCTCTCTTTTGTGAATAGTTATTAAATTATTTCTATTTCAAAATATCAGAAAGAAATCACAGTACTATGGACAGTTTGCAGAGCCACCCTATCTTAGCGTGAATCCTGGCAGGTGTAGAGTTCATAGTATGACCCTGGCACCTAAGTGTAGTTAAGTAAGCTTTCATTTTTCTTTAGGCTGAAAGCAAAGTAGCTTTCTGATAGGTATAGTTTAGGAAAGTCTTCAAATAAAATATTTAAAGTCCACTATCTCAGAGAAAAGCAAGTTTGCAAAAGATCTATCAGCAAAAGCAAGGCCAAACACACCAATTATTTAGTGAGAATTGTATTGTTATATCATTGCTCATGTTGTTTCTTTACGCATTTACCTGGAAGAAGGCTTTTAATGTTCAACCATTCTCAAAGAGATAAAGACCCACACTGATGTGTCAGAAAGAGCTTTGCCCTGGAATTAGATCAGTTTAGGTTTGGCTACTTACTAGAATTAGGTAACATTCTTAATCTTTCTGAACCTGTTTCCTATCTGCAAATAGGGATAACACTATCTATTACAGAGGGATGTGGTTAAATTAAATGACACATGTAAATGAAATATATCCTTCCAGACTGAGAACATACCTAGTAAATGTTAAGTGATCTGCAAATATTCTGCTTTCTTGAAATGGATGAAACCTGTTTATCATGTTCTTAACCAATGGTCTAAATATCAAGACAATATTTAGTTAAAAGTTATATTTATTCTTTCACTGTTCATCTGCATTTTAACATATTCTAACATATTCTCCTTGATCAATTGTGTCAGTATTAGTAACATTAGTCATTTAAGCTATTACTGTTCATATGTTTAAAATATTTCAATGCAATATAAGTCATTACTCAAAGGGATGCCTAGCTGGCTTTGTCAAAGATTTATTTTAAGTAAAAATGAAAGACACATTTTTCATTTCCACCAAGTTTTATTGAACAGTGTATTCATTAACTGTATGAACTTTGTGGCCAACCCAATACAGTAGCCAAGACATGGAAACAACCTCAGTGATTTCTGTGGATGAATGGATGAAGAAAATGGGGTGCATACAACCTACTATTATTCAGCCATGATAAAGAAGGAAATCTGGCTATTTGTGACCACATGGGTGGATTTGGGGGGCATTATGCTAAATGAAATGTCAGACAGAGAAAGATAAATACTTTATGATCTCATATGTGAAATCTAAACTGCTGAACTCATGATAGAAAGAATGGAATGATGGTTGCCAGAGCTGGGGGTTGGAGGTGAGGAAAATGAGTGAAGATGATCAAAAGATAAAAACTTCTAGTTATAAGATAAGTGAGTAATCGTGATGTCATGTACAGCTTGGTCGCTACAGTTAACAATACCGTATTTTAAGTTTGAAAGTTGTTAAGAGAGTAGATCTTGAAAGTTCTCATCACAGAAATAAAATTTGTAATTATGTGAATTAAGGTTAAGTAAACTTATTGTGGTAGTCATTTCACACTATATATATATATATATATATATATATATATATATCATCACATTGTACACCTTGGACAGATACAATATTATATATCAATTCAATCTCAATAAAACTGGAAAAATCTCATTTATATTTTAGCATAAATATATCAAATGGGTTTCTTGACAAGATGAATAATAACTATAGATAAAAGGAAATAAGATATTGTTGTTGCTGTTGTTTGCTTTTCCAGAGTGCAAAACACTAAAAAGGGGGGAGGTGAGTATGGGCTTGCAGATGCTGCTTCATGGGCCCTAATGCTATGATACAGACATTTAGTCCAGATCTGAAAGAGAACTTGAGTCATTTCAACAAATCTTCAAAACAGTCATGTTCAAACATGAAGAGATATCAGTAAATTCTTTTTCACACTGCAAGAAATCTGCCTTCAGCTTTCAGCAAAACCTCAGTTTTTGGGTTATGAGGGTAACAGTTCTTAAGCAAGCAGTACAATGCTTCCACCAGTGCTTTCTCCCTATGATGAATAAGTTTTCAGTCTCCCCACCAGTGCTCATCCCTTCTCCCCTTAATGTCTTGGCCAAAATTGAACCATCAGCCCAGAAAACTCCTTCCCAGTTTCATTGACTGTACGTGACCACGTTATTTCAATCACCTTGGCACATTTATATTACCTACTTCCTAAGGTAGGTATTATATATATGAGATTTTAAATAAAAGAATGCCTGTAAAGTACTTAATGCTCAACTCCTAGCACAATATGAATATTCTGTAACTGCTGACTAGCATTATTATTATATCATTTACATTAAAACTAATCTGTACTTTCTTTCACACACCCATGTTCTTTGTCCCCAACTGGGGTAAAGGAAATAAATGAACATTTATTGATTATCTACAGTGAGACTATAGAATGCAGTGTAGGCTATAAAATTAGTGGTGTTCAAGACTGAAACTGACCTGGATTTGAATTCCAGACCTCTCACTTACTTAGACTTTACGACGCCTCAGTTCCCTTACTGATAATTAGAGATAATAGACATTTCAGGGACCACGGTAAGGATTAAAAATATTATAATGTTTGGATCCAGAAAGGGCATTCATTACCTCATTTCATGTAAACTCTTAGAAAATCTGATTGAGTTTTGAGAATCTGATAACGGCTCTGCATCCTTTTGCTATTTGCTAACTATTCATAGCATTTTGCATAGAATTCGAGGGCTTTGCTAATATGAAAATCAATCAAAGGCTTTAGTTGGCACAAAGAACTCAGAGAAATTGTTATGGGGCAAGAATTAGAATTCTTCTTGAAATACAGACTATCATCCTGGAGAAGAAAGAACAACATTTTAATGTGGTCAAATTTGGGTCAAAACTATGCACTTCCATAATGATGTTTCTACCAGGTCTTCATTTGACTGGGATTGAAATTTCTGACATTACTGTCCCCATCACAGACTTGAAAACCTGGCAGACAATCAAGTGCAACCTACAGTTAAAGGTCGCTCATCTAAAAAAATGGGTATGTTACTACCATTCTGACAAGAGCGTTATGAAGATTAAGAAAAAGCACAAATAAACTCTCCTACCACCTGACAGCCAAGTAATACATCTTTCAGCTCTTTCAATTCTTTTTGCTTCTTACCTGACTTATTTCCTTCCTTGCTCTGAGTTCCCACTGTGTTTCATGTCCCACAATGCTGAAGTCATTGTAATGCTTTTACTCAGAAATCTCATTTAACATTTAGCATAGTAAATAAGAAAGCCTAAGAAGTGATTGAGGTAAACTGCTATTATTACATCATTCTGATAACCTGATTTGTCCAGAAATGTAACTATGTGATTCTCCTTTGCTCACCATTCATGGGCACAAATTGAGTGTATATCAGATATATTAAATTCCTGCAAAATTCTCTGTGGTGTGATTTGGGGTTCTCTTTGTGTACTACAGCTTTCCTAAAACTAAACTATTATCATTTCTACTCCTCTTCTGTCTGAAAATCCTCAAAACATAATTTCTAATTAATAGTTATACTAATTGGCATTATAGTCATTCTTTTTTGCTTTTTCTCTGATTATAAGTATCTTCTGATGCTTAAGTCAATCAAATGGGTTCTCTACATATGAGGAAGTTCAAAGAGGAAAGTAGGAGGAGTAGGGTAAGAAGACATTCACACATAGAATTAGTGGAAGCCTTAGCAGTAACAAAGCTAGTGAAATTAGAGCTAATTAATCAGCAGTCAGGAAAATTTCATCATGTGTTGTCATTAATTGGTCAACTAGGGTAATTAGTTTTACAAACAATAGAAAGCAAAGAATGGAAAATCTATTGTTCCTTCCAGCTTCTCCTGCTTGTTATAAGCGTAATTTTCTCCTAGTTTATGAAACAATAACAGTTTGGTATTAGAATTTAAATGCCATCAATATAAGATATGGAGATATGTGAAGCCTACTACACTTTCTTCGTAAACTAGTACTATAGCATCATAAATTCCACAGTAGAATGATTTTGTTGAAAGATAAAATTCATGCAGAGTACACTATTTGTTTAAACTTCAAAAGAATCAAAAAAGATTGCTATATCTTGGCACAGTCTTCTTTGTAGAATATGTTAGAGCCGGCCTTTTTTTGATTAAGAGCTACTGTTCTGTAGAGGACACTTTTTTCATATTCATAATCATCAGGCAAATCAAGGATCTGACTTCCTTAGAATCAGTAAGTGTTTTTTTCCTCACTTCTTACCAAAGAACAGAACAGCTGATAAGAAAAGTAAAATACCTCTTTTTATTGATGTATAGATGACTTACGATATTATATTAGTTTCAGGCGTACAACATAGTGATTCAATATTTTTATAGATTATACTACATTTAATTATTATAAAATGATGGCTATGTTTCCCTGTGCTGAACAATAAAATCCCTCTTTTGTTAAAAAAAATAGCAAATGATGGATGTTAGAAAATTAATTTATTTCCCATGAATAATGATCAATAACTATGGGACACTGGCCCATGTAAATTAAGAGGCTTCTTTTTCCATGTGATTCTGAATACAAAATGTATCCATATTCAGGAATCGTTTTCAAAGTGAATTTTTTTTGGTACCTTAATAATCATAATGGGTAGTAAGATCAATTTGTTTTAACACTTATGTAGATCAGTGTTGAATATAAAATGATAAAACGTAGGGTCTTTTCACTTTTTAATTTTAACTCTGTATATGAGACAAAGAAAACGAACTGCTTTCTATCATACTGTAGTTTTTGCTCAACTACTACGACCAAAATCCTTGAAAGAGAGAATTACCTGTTTGTGTCCTTTCAGAACAACCCCCTTGCATACCAGGGCCATAAAAAAACAATAGCCGGGCTTCCCTGGTGGCGCAGTGGTTGAGAATCTGCCTGCTAATGCAGGGGACACGGGTTCGAGCCCTGGTCTGGGAGGATCCCACATGCCGCGGAGCAACTGGGCCCGTGAGCCACAACTACTGAGCCTGCGTGCCTGGACCTGTGCTCCGCAACAAGAGAGGCCGCGACAGTGAGAGGCCCGTGCACGGCGATGAAGAGTGGCCCCCGCTTGCCACAACTAGAGAAGGCCCTCGCATAGAAACGAAGACCCGGCACAGCCAAAAATAAATTAATTAATTAATAAACTCCTACCCCCAACACCTAAAAAAAAAAAAAAACTATAGCCTTGAGAGACCATTCAAGGAAATCATTGTTATTGATTCATCCCTCAAATAGGACCCAATTGAGCAACAAAATGACTCTGAAGTTTATCGTTTCTTCTCAGTGAATTAATAGCTCTGGAAGATTTAAATGTCTTTTCCTAGATGACAGAGGTGGCTTCTATACACATACACGATGGACACATACACACAAATAACATCCTGATATCCATTTTACATCTGTAATTCCACTCTGAATTCTCCCTGCCATTAACCAACTCAAATGCTACATTATTCAACTCCTTTCCCTTGCTGGTTGGATTGGGTTCAGGAAACAGGGAGCAATTTTAATGTACTCTTTAGTAAACCTACACCCTATTTATGAACTAAGAAGAAATAGTTTTGGTTTCTATTTTCTGATATCTTGAGCCTTTCATATGATTGCATCTCTCCAACTATATAGCTTGCAGAATTAGTATTATGACTAGAGATGCAGAAAAGTTTTGCTGCCTAAAAATGTCTTCTCATCTACTAACTGATGGTTGGCACTCAACTCTCATCCCTTTATCTCGGAATCTCATCCCTTTAGCTTAAATCTTTTTTTCCCATTAAAATTCAAATACTGGTTGTGCTTTAAGATCGTAGTCATTTTTACCTCAGCCTGAATGATCCAAAAGCAAGTTTTGATGATGTGCAAGAGGGAAGAGAACTTGAGGGCATAAGTGTTCTGCAGAGGGTATTAGGGAATAGAGAAGACAGAGCAATAAATAGACTCACAGAGGAAACTCAGAAAGTGGAGCTTGATGAAACAAGCAAACATCACGGTTTTGCTAAGGTCTATTCTAATTAGTTGTTATTCGTGTGTAAAAGTTTGCCTACAAAGCATAACCTATGAGTGATTTGTGCCCCTGCATATTACGGATGTATAATATAATTCAAACAGAGCAAGGAACACACAGATTACCTCATGGCCTTAGCCATGCTCCATTTTGTAGTCTGCCCACTTTGAGCATCAGAAAATGGATTGTAGAAATCTGGTTCATCTTATTTTAAACTTCTCATCCCCCAAATTTGAAACAGTATTTATTTAAAAACTAGGCTCTTTATAAAGATCGCAAAAACACTATAAAGTATTCATTGAAAAGAACCTAACATTTACTACTGTAGTACATTATGTACAATTTATTGACTATTTCTACTGAATATACATTTATGTATTACATAATCTAACATTTATATTAAGTATAACTATAATATGATTCTTGTGTCAACCTTGACAAAGCTGGTGAAATCCTTTGCTACAAAAATATGTCTCTGCCTTATCTTTTTGTTTCTGTATTAGTTTCCACATTTGCCAGCAAGATACTTTTCATCCTACTAATCTAATAGGCCACTTAGTTGAATACTGGATAAAATACAAATTGCAGAGAATTCTTCATTTTTGTTTATAATTTTAAAAATTTCAACTAAAAGTGCAAAGTTTTTATCAATTTCTGTAGCTTGCTCTCTTCCTAAACCTACTTGCTTCTTCCATCAATATTTAAGTTTCTGGTTTTAAATAACTGTGACTCTCCTTTAATGTGTTCTCTGTTAAAGGCTTTCTCTCCCTTTAGAATTGTTAGTAGGAGAAGTGGTATTTTTGTGGGAAGAAAACTGCATCTTCTCTACTACTCAGCTGTCAGGACTATAGAGCTACATCCTCAGTTGTATAATCAAAAACCTGGCCTGGCATCAACTAGTGGGATTAAAAAGACTATGCAAAAATGCCAGTTGTTTTAAAACATTATGGCTGGTGATATAAATGGCTGCAGCATATTATATCTACACCTGCATGTTTTTAACTTCCAGAAACTAAAAATCACCTCTGCAACATGCAATCAGCCATGAAGAAAGAAAGAAACAAACAAAAATCCAGTATTGAAAATTTTCTGCCTGATACGTGAATGTATTGGTGAACAAGCCTGCTACTTCTAGTATTTACATAAAGACAGTAGTCAAATAACCAATGCACTAAAACAAACAATTCTGTGAGAAAAAAGAATGATGCTACTTAGAGTTGATGGACATGAACTTTAGGAATTTTAGAGCTGAAAATAATCTTGGAGGCCTCCTTTTAGAGATGAGGAATATGAGGTCTATGGTGGTTAAGTGAATTGTCCATTCCAGAGATGGGACTAGGGTCAAAGTTGAGGTCTTCTGCCAGGATGTTGAGCTTACTCTTTGAACTTGCTGGGTGTTTACATATTGCATCAACAGAGCTTATATGTACTGGATTTTCTTCCATTTACTAATAGAAGCAAGTTAGTGCCTTTACAGGTATTGTAGTATAGAATCAGCCCATTCAGCCAAAAATTAGTCAATCTAGGAGTCCCAAAGAGACAATGCTTTGCAGGCTTTTTCTTTTCTTTTCTTTTCTTTTCCACTGGAAATGGGAACTACATAGATAATGCATGTTTGTGTGTATGTATGTATACATATATATATATATATATATATATATATATATACTTATATCTTGTTCAAATTTAAAAGAATACAATTTTTATAGTCTAATTACATATGACATAAAAATAGAGCATCGTTAATCAAATACATTTGCAGTATTTATTTTTGTAAGTAACTTCCTTTCTTTATATATCTATACAGTTTTAAAGATAATGGGATGACACAGAAATATTATTCATTTTCAAACTAACACTGATAAATAATGTTTTGTAAGTGCCCTAAATTATGTAAAGACTAAAAGTTCCATTGTTCTATCTATTCTATGGAAAGTGGTTGATGTTTAGCTATGAAATAATATATCAATCACAGGAAACAATTCTTAGGTTAAAAAACTCATTTTCCCTATGATGTCTTTTCACAAAGATTTAATTCAAAGAATTTGCCTTTGTAAGATCTCCATCACTTTTCACCATTGTTCCCATGCATGTTCCTGTTAAGAGTGCCTGATTCTGTTGCTAAGCAAACTTGCAGTCTTGTTGGGTCATGATGGTGAACTAATAATTATTTAAAATGTGTCTGTTTGGATAGGGTCTTTTAAAGAATATCGTGATACTTTTGTGTAAGAGGCTGGGTAAGAGGGTTCTTCATTTCAACTTACAGTTCTACAGGAATATAAGTGATAGAATGATGTTTTCCAGAAGAGTTGGAAGAATGCCAAGAGTACACTAAAGAGCACTAGGTCTTACTTCCTCCCGGTATGCTTTTTTTCTAGAAAAGGGTAAAAGTCAGTCAGATGACAAGTCAAGAAATTTACCAAAGGATTTCAAAGAAATAAGAGGAACATCAGTATTCCTTTTATTGACTAGATTAAATTATTATGTTTTTCCTTCTCATCCCAAATTCTTAAGAAAAATTGTCAAGCCATATTATGTTGAAAAATAAGTCCCATGTAAGCGAGACATGGGTATTTGAATTTTATCAGGCTTCCAGAGAAAACTAAATTGTTGATTAAATCCTCTCTATCCTGCTTGCTCTTGTCCCACACATCCCTCTCCAGTTCAGGAATATCCTCCTTTAAGTAGCTTATTTAACCATATGGGACTGATGCCAGTAGCCTTAATATTTTCTGTATGGTATACTGGGATATATAAGGGGACTACCATCATATCTCTAGCATGTAGTGAGAGTTGGTAAATAGCATTCCCAGTGTGTATCTGGAAAAACAAAAATGTTGTTCCTTTAAACAATCTTTTTTGGTGATAAAGCAAAGAATCAAAGGAATTTCATTACTAAAGAATCAGAGAATGTCCTAACTCTAAGAGAAGAGCACTTCTAATGTCATCTCAATATCCATCCAATCCAGAAGCAGAGCTGATGGTGCTGCCAAGAGACAGAGTCTCCTTGTGGGGACACCACCTTCAAAAGTTTTGGAAGGTACCCCCAAACATCACCAGTTTTCTTTACACCCTTGCTTGTCTCTAGTATTTAAAGATACATCTGATACTTATTGATTCTATTTATATTTTGAGGGTGATCCCTTCTTAGGGATATCATCTCATATGCAAAGTTAAAAGTATTGATCATTTTTCTCTCCTAAACTTAAACTATTATAATTTATGTTTAAGGCAGCCAAGTTTAATAGCTTTATGACTTGGGGTCATAAAAGTGAGTGTTTCAATCTTGGTTCACTGTTCTGTAGGTGGTATATGGCCACTCCAGGTATCAGTTTTCTTACTTATAAAATAGGGTTTGCAGTGCTTTCTTCACAGATAAACGATTAAATTTGATATGCTAACATAGTGTCTACCATATAGTGTACATTAAATGTGAGCCCTCTTTCCTATCTCCACTGGGTGTGGCCAACTTCTAGTTTTCTAGGATTTACTAGAAAATTTCATACCTTCTAGGAATATATGGCTTCTGATCATATTCCCTTACCATCTTCATTTTACTAAACTAAAGGCTCTTAATTTTTTTGTAATTCCCACATTCTTATTTCCTATCTCAGCTACTTTTCTGTTAATTTTTTTAGAATTCAGTTTATTTTAGCAGGCATTAATTGAGGTAAGGGGAATTATAGTAGGTCCTGTGGTTACAAATGTAAACAGGATCCCTGTTCTCAGGTACCTTACAGTCTAGTGTCAAGAGTAGTAAACAGACAAAAAATTGCAATTTGACCTGATAAATTCTGTGATATTGGTAAGCCTGTGACAACACAAGTGAAATATCTAAATCAGATTAGGGAGGATGGGAGATTAAAGATAAAGGAGCTTGCCATACTTGTAGGCTTTTCTCTAGAGTTGGCAAACATCTGTACCTGTGTTCAAGGTTTAGATTGACCAAGACAGCCTTAACATTCCTTTCAGCTTAATAAAACTTTAGACAGGTTTCTTCCTGACTTATAGGCCCTTGACCTCCCCTTATTTAGAACATTTACTCTAAAAAAACATGCAAATTCTTTTTTCACCCCTTTGACACGTAAATCTTCTTCTAGTCATCTTGCCAGATTTACAACCCAGGAATGTCTTTCTCACGGACATGGGAGCCATTTTTTGAAATGTAATCATCAAGAAAGATAGCACTGCATTCTCTGTGCGAGGGAAAGAGTCTAACTTCAATAAGTGCTGATTAGCAAACACAGATGGCCTAATCACATTAACCAGTCTCCTCCTAATGTACTCCAGTACCAGTCCACCAGCTCACTCCAGAACTGATAAACTGTCCCACCTTTTGTTTCAGCAGAGTTTAGTCCAATCTCTCTCTCCAACTGCAATAGTTTTCAATAAACTTTCCCTTGCCTGTTTAAGTCTGTCCTTGAACAGGATGCATCCAGGTTTTGTACAAGGGGAAAAAACGGATTTTTGCCCAATAATCTACTCACTGATGCCTGGCACTTGGTCAACTTTTGTAATTGCTGATTAAAATAAGTCCATCATGTCAATGTCTAGGGGGAAATGTTTTCAATGGCTCTAAACACTTTGAGCAGTGATAAATGAAATCTCTGAGTTCACCATCTTCTAACTGGAACTAGAATTATTTTTCCAAAAATATATTTCTTTACACTTATGCACAAAATGAGCCTCTGCCTCAAAGAGACTGTGAGTAGGCTCAAGTATCCACTTGTCCTAATAGATTTATACTCATTCTTTTGGTATTTCAATTATCTCAAGTGTTCAGAATCATGAATAAAGTTGGGAGCAATTCATGATGATGTTAATCAATTATAAATTACTCAACAAGGGCTCCCCTTATTATACTCTCCATGAAGCTCTCTAGAGGATCAGCTCAGGTACTGGCCTCAGGCACAGTCTAGATTGAGAGAGGATTTCAAATAATTAATGGTTTTAGCCAAAATTTTGAATTCTAAAAATGGATGGAAATTTGGAAATTCTAAATCAATCATAGCAAATTACAAATTATCATCAAGAAAGACTGCATAATAAAAATTTCTAAAGGTTACTGTAGAAATTAAGCTTAAATTCAAATTTAATTCTAAGGTAAATAAAACTATGTATTCCATTTTCTTTCTTCATTATAAAATTTATAAAACCAGAATTTTCCTTCTAATGTGCGCATTTGGTGTACTTGCTTTTTATTTCCAAAAAAAGTTTCCCTAACTTAAGGACATATACAACATAAGGTACCTTAGAATTAAGGAAATATGGGAGAATGATTTTGATTACCTCTTCATGCTACATGAAAATTCATTACTTCAAACTTTCTTTAACAGTTTTTTTAAAAGATGCCAGTTACCTAACTCATACAAACACCCATATACATATGTACAACTTTCTTGTTGGGGAACAGACTTATATTAGTGTAAATAAGTGGTCATTAAAGTTAATGTGTTCATTTTATATAGTTATAATTTAAGATATAGTAGAAATTCGTTTGAACATGATATATACCTTTTTAAAATATATTAGAGACTTATAGAACCACCTCACAGTGACTATATTTGTCCATTATGAGGTTTAGAATATACTTTACTACTTAAATGAGTTGAGTATGATATTTTATCATTATACCTTTGCTTTTATCATATATCGTGGATATAGAGTCTTTGGTCAGAAACATACCCTCTATATTATAAAAACATCATTATAGAAAAATGTAGTATTCTTTTAATATATAATTTAACATTACTGGGCCTGTTTCTGCCCAGTAATTACCCAGTCTTTACATACATGTTACAGTTCAGTGCTTTTAAGGAAATCCAGTTTTCTTTGCTCTCTGATCTTTTCTTCTCACAAAATACTTAGCAAACACATAGCTATTAGCTCCACAGGAAGTGGTTGTATACATCAGGTATTTTTCACAAGCCCATGTAACCAAGGTACCAAGTAATTTGACTAGAATCCAAACCAAATCAGTTGAAGAGCTAAGTGTGCAAAAAGTCCTGTAACACACTAGATTCCAATGAGCCACAGTTTTATTAACACTGCATCACTTAGCAAACTCAGATGGGGTCTTTGGGTCTTTAGGTTGAGTTTCTTTAATTGGCAAATGCTTAAGAGCACACTTTATTGATTGATTGATTTATTAAAGAATCATCTTTTTTTAAATTTATTTATTTTTGGCTGTGTTGGGTCTTCGTTGCTGCACGCGGACTTTCTCTAGTTGCGGGGAGTGGGGGCTACTCTTCATTGCGGTGCGCGGGCTTCTCATTGCGGTGACTTCTCTTGTTGCAGAGCACGGGCTCTAGGCACGTGGGCATCACTAGTTGTGGCACACGGGCTCAGTAGTTGTGGTGCATGGGCTTAGTTGCTCCACGGCATGTGGGATCCTCCCGGACCAGGGCTCGAACCTGTGTCCCCCGCATTGACAGGCGGATTCTTAACCACTGCGCCACCAGGGAAGTCCCTAAGAGCCCACTTTAAATGCAGTTACACAATGACATCATGATAAGAAATGCTATAGGAATATAGGCATAGAAAAAAAAATATCATCACTCACATATGCCCTGAGCATTTTCTGCTGGAGAATCTGAACTTCATAATGAGGGTACTAATATATTACATGCTTCTGATAGTAAGTTCTTATCACTTGAGAAATACCATTAAACGTTATATCTCTGCAGCTTAATCCTTCTTAACCTGAAATATACCTTTAGAAATAATATTTTAACAGTTTGAGAAAATTCAGCTATTACATAGCTATTTACCTAAATATTTACGTGAGATAATTATGAAAGCATTCTATTAATAATTTTTTGAAGACATTGTAATAACAATTTAGTCTTAGAATTTTAGAAAAAAAAATAAACCAATAAAGGTACTTCTTCTGGTTCAAACTGTACAAATGAAAATTCTGAAGCTAAGTAAATTGGGCAAAGTATGTTGCTGTTTCATAAGTTAATGAAAGTAAATTTATTTATTAAATTTTTATTTATTTATATTTTCATGGGTTTATAACACATAAGGTTCATGTGTATAATATTATATTTTGACATTTATATAAACTACAGTGTGTTCACCACCAAAAAGTTAGTTGTCACTGTCATCATATTGTTGACCCCGGCATTGGGTGTCCAGCACTGTAGCTTGCTGGTCGTTGAATGAAGCTGGGTCTTGGTGTTGAGATAGAGATCTCTGGGAGATTTTCGCCATTTGATATTACATGGAGCTGGGAGGTCTCTTGTGGAACAGTGTCCTGAATTTGGCTCTCCTACCTTAGAGGCACAGCACTTACGCCTGGCTGGAGCACCAAGAGCCTTTCACCCACACGGCTCAGAATAAAAGGGAGAAAAAGTGAATGAAAAAAGCTTCGCTCAGACAGGATGGGTTTAAAGGAGCCGCTGATTCGGGGGCTCTGGCTCACTCAGGCAGAGGGGAGGGAGGGGCACGCAGTGCGGTGTGGGCCTGCGGCGGCAGAGGCCAGCGTGATGTTGCACCAGCCCAAGGTGCTCCGTGCGCTTTCCCGGGGAAGCCATCCCTGGGTCCCGGAACCCCAGCAGTGGCAGGCTGCACAGCCTCCCCGGAAGGCGGGGTGGACAGTGACCTACGCTCGTACACAGGCCTTGTGGCGGCGGCAGCAGGGACCCCAGCATCCCACGCCCATCTCCGGTTTCCGTGCCTTTAGCCGTGGCTCACGTCCGTCTCTGGAGCTTCTTTAAGCAGCGCTCTTAATGCCCTCTCCTTGCGCACCAGGAAACAAAAGGGAAGAAAAAGTCTCTTGCCTCTTCGGCAGCTCCAGACTTTCTCCGCGGACTCCCTCCGGGTTAGCCATGGTGCACTAACCCCTTCAGGCTCTCTTCCTGCCACCAGCCCCAGTCCTCTCCCTGTGCTCTGACTGAAACCCGATACCCGAGCCTCAGCTCCCAGCCCCACCCGCCCCGGCGGCCGAGCAGACAAGCCTCTCGGGCTGGTGTGTGCCTGAGGGCACCGATCCTCTGTGCCGGAATCTCTCCGCTTTGCCCTCCACACCCCTGTTGCTGTGATCTCCTCCGCTACTCCGAAGCTTTCCCCCTCCGCCACCCGCAGTCTCCGCCCCTGAAGGGGCTTCTAGTGTGTGGAACCTTTCCTCCTTCACGGCTCCCTCCCACTGGTGCAGGTCCCGTCCCTATCTTTTTGTTTCTGTTTATTCTTTTTTCTTTTGCCCTACCCAGGTATGTGGGGAGTTTCTTGCCTTTTGGGGGGTCTGAGGTCTTCTGTCATCGTTCAGTAGGTGTTCTGTAGGAGTTGTTCCACGTGTAGATGAATTTCTGATGTATCTGTGGGGAGGAAGGTGATCTCCGTGTCTTACTCTTCCACCATCTTCCTCCCTGCTGCTGCTTTTTATTTCTTAGCCCTAGACACTTTTTTAAAGGGCTCACCTGATTAGGTCAGGCCCACCCAGGGTAATCTCCCTTTCAACTAACTCAAAGTCAACTGATTTTGCGTCCTTAATTACATCTGCAAAGTCCCTTCATTTTTGCCATATAGCATAACCTAACTACATCACTGATATCCCATCATATTCACAGGCCAGGAGGCCAAGGGGATCCCCTCAAAGCGAGATTATACAGGATATGCACACCATGAGGGAGGAATCTTAAATTCTGTTTGCCACACTTCCTCTATGATTCATTCCCTTTACCTCCAACTGGCACTTCAGTTGGTTGACATTCTATGCCTGCTAAGGGACCCAAACCTTCATGCCTAGGGAATACTGGTCCCTGATGGTCCTGCCTGATTAAGGTTACAGGGGTCTTCCATGAACTTTGACCACTGGGCATGGCATCACTAGGAGGTGCCCCAAGTGCCCAGGGGTTACCCCCACATACATAGCTTCTCACACCACTTGCCTTCCACTGCCTCACCCACATCAGGATTAATCACAAAGCCCTGTCCCTCCTGAGCCTCTGTGCTTGCTGTTCATTCCACCTGGAATGTCCTACCTCCTGCCTCACCCATCCTCAAGGCTCTGCAGAGCTCCCTGTTACATGGAGCCTCCCTTGCCTTCCCTCTGGCTACCCTACCCACCAGGCTCATCACCAGTGACACAGGTCACCTTCTGCTTGGTTTCAGAGGCCCTTGTTTCCTGCACGTCTCCTGAGAAGGCTCAGTCCAGGCCCAGAAATCCTGGGGCCCAGAGTGGCCCAAACTGCAGAAAATGAAAGAGAGGGGGTGTTCAGGAAATCCTGGCAGTGACTGAGGCAGTCCTTCAAGATGCTGAGGGCAGGAGGCAGAGAAGGAGGGTGTACTATTGCTCAAGACTTCTCCCCATCCTGATGTCCAGTCACCTCCAGAAGTGCTGTGCAATATCCTACCCACACTTGGACTAAAGGGACAAGCTCTGCCCTGCAGGCTGGGTCAGGAACCTCTGGATGTGGACAGAGGGTTTGGAGAAGGATTTGCAGGGTGAAGCAGACCCCCTCCTAGGATCAGGGACTTTCAGAAGCTGAGTCATCAGGCTTCTTGCTCATTTCCAGCTCCTTCCTGGAATAAGAGAGCCCAGGCTCCTCAGACCAGAGCCCCACTTCCACAGGCCACACAATCTATTTTTCTCTAGACACTATATGCCCTCTGCAGGCCCCATGAGGTTGGAGCACAGGCCAGGGGACTCGCATCCCCTTTCCCTGTGTACTGGATGCCCCCTGCAGGCCTTGTGAGGTTGAGAGCCACAATGGGATGGATTAAACAGAACACACATATACACACAAGCACAAAAGTGGGGACACCCTTACCCACTTACATACGTCCATACCCACGCACACATACACAGGCATATAATCAATCACACAGCCAATCACGCGCATCTACCAAGGACACACCACAGACAGTTAAGCATATAATCACAGTACGGACACAAGGGGACATATAGACACACATACACAATTACACACAAACCGTCATGGGCACACAGACACAAAGACACATATGGACACAATCCTTCCTCCCAGAGAAGAGTATTTGTTTGGAATAAATAGGTTAAAAAGCCACCTGGGGAACAGGGTAATATCATGAATGGTGGACTCGATAAAAGAAGGTACCTAAACTGCCTCTCAGTCTAATGGGGCCTGTTGACTAGAGAGCCTTTTGTTTTGCTGGGCACTGGAGTGGTTACAGTTGTGGAACAGTATGGACAAGAGCTGGGGTAAAGCTACTAAAAAGAGAAATTTGGAGTTTGCAAGAGCTTAATCTATATAACTTGTATGAAAGCACATTCTTAGAAGTTGGGCTCCTGAACCCAGAAAGCCAGACTGAACTATCCTCACTGCATCCCAGGACACCCTAAAAAGGCAGAGGCCTCCTGATGCTGGTAATATATGGGAGGTGATGAATGAGAAAAGGGGATGGACCTAACTACCACTGAATGCACCCACTGTGTGTCAGGCACATGGACCACCTCACAAGATACATATTATTCCCATTTTACAGATCCTGTTCCCTCGACTGTCCAGGGTTCTAAAACCGGATTCAAATACAAGAGTTTGAGTATAACAACCCTGTTGTTTCCACTACATTAGTAATGGCAAATGCAAGGAATATACGTTTCCATTCCCTACTCATGTTCCCAACAATGACAGAACGTATATGTTTTCCCCACTGATCCAGATCAGTGATTGGCAAACTATGGCCCAGCCAGCCTGCTGCCTGTTTTTGTAAATAAAACTTTATTGGAATATAGCCATGCCTGTTCATTTACATATTGTCTATGGCTGCTTTGGGGCTATAGCAGCAAAGCTGAGAAGTGACTACAGAGACAGTATGGCCTGCAAAACCTTATTTCCTAGCTGAACCTTTAACAAAAAAGTTTGCTAACCTCTGATCCAAACCCAGCCTCAAATTGGAGTTGGCAAGTCTTATTGCCTTTGGTGCCTTGGCATTGAAGGATGGTCAGATAAATAAATAACTGGGATGGATGGATAGATGGATGGACTGAACCAACAGATGGACAGACAAATATGGGTACTATGTCAGAGTTTTGCTCCAAATATGTACCAATGTTCTGCCATTTATAAGCGGTGAAACATGGGGTAAATTAATCTTTCTGGATATTAGTTTCCTCATCTGTAAAATGGGGATAATAATACAATGATCATTATCTAGGGCTCTTTCTATTGTGAGTGAAAAAAACCCAACTTAAAGTAGCTTAAGCAAAAAGTTAAATTTGTCATATCACATAACTAGATTAAGATTTGGTCTACTTCAGCACTGGTTGGACTCAGGGAATCAAATTATGTTATCTCCATCTTTTAACTTGACTTCTCCCTAATTTTTTTTTGTGGCACGCAGGCCTCTCACTGCTGAGCCCTCTCCCGTTGTGGCGCACAGGCTCCGGACGCCCAGGCTCAGTGGCCAGGGCTCATGGGCCCAGCTGCTCTGTGGCATGTGGCATCTTCCTGGACCAGGGCACGAACCCGCGTCCCCTGCATCATCAGGTGGACTCTCAACCACTGCACCACCAGGGAAGCCCCAAATTATCTCTATTGTTTTTTATGTGGAGGCTTCATTCTGGTTATAGACAGGTGATCTTCTAGCAGAAGAAAATATGATCACTGGAAGCCTCAAATCCACATTTGTATAGTGAGTGATCCAAAACACAGGGCCTCTTTCTCCTAACATCAAAGCTCATGGGGGCTTCCCTGGTGGCGCAGTGGTTGAGAGTTCGCCTGCCAATGCAGGGGACACGGGTTCGTGCCCCGGTCCTGGAAGATCCCACATGCCGTGGAGCGGCGGGGCCTGTGAGCCATGGCCGCTGAGCCTGCGCATCCAGAGCCTGTGCTCCGCGATGGGAGAGGCCACAAGAGTGCGAGGCCCAGGTACAGCGGAAAAAAAAAAAAAAAAAAAAAAAAAAAAGCTCATGAAAAGCTTTGAACTGTGCTTGTGACACATACTCAGTTCTTCAATATATTACAGTGCCCAGGGAATGGAGTATACTCTGATCAGATCACTATAGTGAAAATAGCCACAAAGACCACGTGAAGTGAGAGAGAACTTCCCTAAAGGAAGCAGGAAAAGGAGTATAAAAAAGGGTCTGCATGAACAAAAACATCACTCACAGCATTCTACTTCATATATTTGTCATGAGAAAATGATTTTAGAGCTCTTAGCATGGTGCATGGCACTTAAGTATCAACAAATGTTCATTATTACCGTAACTGATAAATAGATGAATGGATGCATTAAATACACAGCTAATGGATAAACATACAGATGAATAAATGAAGAGAAAGATGTGAAAACACAGATGAAAGTAAAGATGGGAGAATGGACCAATGAAGAGACAAAGATGGGGAGACATATGGACACATAGATGGACGGATCGATCAATTGATAAATGGATGGATGGATGATGGAAAGATAAGGCAGAAAAAAAGGAGTCAGAGTTAAGTTTGTCACATCATATGCTCTAGGGCTGGGAACGGGAAAGGGACAGCACTCTACAATTGGTGGCTCCTGAGAGGTCTCCTCCTCTGGTCTCTGTCTCTTGGGTCCCTTTCATCAGGTGGGGGAAACACTTGCTCCCCTCCCTCATCGCTAGTTTCCTTGTGTCCCTGGGAGCTCACCAGCCCCTCTCCTCAGAAATCCCCTTTCAATTCCCAGGATAGGGAAGGCATGGCAGAAGGGGGTGTTCTAAGCCGGGTTCCCCTCATGCTATCGATAATTCTCTACTCAGTTTGGGGCACAGGAAAATAATGGGGGAGAGGGACAGTGCTGGCTGGGCCAGGAGGGGGAAGCCCTAGAGTCCTGAGATGTGAGATATGGGAACTGGACCTGCTTCCAAAGAACTTTCCCTTTAGCCCTGCTTGTCGAAGAGAGGAGTAGGTCTCAGATGAGGGATGTGTAGTCACTGTGATAGGCCTATGGAGGCCTGGGAGGAGATCTTCCCCAGTCTTACCCTGCTACTTGCCATTGTCCTCAGGGAATCTGGGGGACCAGCTGGGTCCCATCTTTCCCACTCCAGTAGTCTTAGGACCACAGAGAAGAAGTGGGAGTAAGGAGAAACCTGGGAAAGAGGGAGACACCCAACCATATTGCTCTGACCTCTAATCCTGAACCAAGCTCTGACCCCTAGCCTTAAAACGCATGTTCAAGTGCCTTCAAGGGGACGACACTGCAAACCTTCCCCTAACAGGGACAATGCAACCCACTTCCCTTGTCCAAAATGTTGAGTGCTGAGGTTCTCAGAGCTAAAGACAAAGAGTGGGAAATGGGGACAGGGAGGCTACTAAGGAGTTATGAAAGGGAGAAAAGGTTCCAGATAGATGGAGACAGTGGGGAGTGCACTCAGTGGAAAGGTATTCTGCTGCCAACTCATGTACTGCAATCCAATGCAGACACTAACTACCCAGAGCCAGTGTTCGACTCCACAGGTTTAAGGGCACAGTCCCAACAAGCCTGCCTCCACTTGAACTGCCAGGAACAAGTGGGGTCCCCAGGACACCTGCATTTCTTCCTAACTAGCTACAAGTCCAGAGGTCTTCAAACCCCCCTCAGGTCCAATGGTTCACTAGAATGACTCACACGACTCGGAAGTGCTCTCCTGACAACTAGTTTTTTATAAAGTACATATATCAGGAACATACAAATGAAAAGACACACAAGGAGGGTCTCAGTGCAGAGCTCCCATGCTCTCTCACCATGGAGACACAAAGGGCATGTCACCCTCCCAGTACATCCATATGTTCACCAACCAGCAAGTTCCATGAGCTTTGGTGTACAGAGTTTTTACTGAGATTTCATACATAGGCAGGAATGAATTGTTGGCAACATGACTCGATCTCCTCTGACGGATTGGCTCAAAACCCCAATTCTGCAGTGATATGGTTGGTCTTTCTGCTGACCAGGCCTCAGCCCAAGTCACCTCATCTCTTAGCATCAACTCAGGTGTGAGCCGAGGGACTCATAGATAACAAAGACACTCGTATTACTTGAGGTATTCCAAAGATTTAGAGTCTCCCTCTCAGGGACCAGGGGCAAAAGCCAAATTGTTGAGTATACAACAGACAGAGCCCTGCATCTGAGTGAAGGGATGTGAATTACTGAAGCCCTGGGGACCAGGCCTCCTCTTCCCGTGCACCAGACTTGACCCAGCTGCAGCAGGGCAGGAGTGTCACAGTGAGTGTCAGTGTAAGTGAGGGTGAGTGCGGTGGAAGCACAGCTTCTCCATGCCCAGACTGCAATGCTTCCCACTGGCATCCGTGGATCTGTCTGTCACCTGTCTGTCTGTAGCCCAGGCAGGGGAAGATAGGTATGAGAGGGGAAAAGAGTGTGGAATGGTGGGAAGAGGATAGGTGAATCCATTCTCCACACTTCAGCCTGAGGGGACTTTTATTTCACTCATTTCTGGTCATTCTCTCCCATACCGTCCAGCCACAAGGCTCCCATCCCCCCTCCCCAGACCAAATAGGGCAGCTATTTCCAACCTCCCACACTGGGTTAATTGCTCTTTCTTGGCTTTGCCAAAGCACCCTCCACGGCCCCCAGCCAGTCAGCTTCGTCTATTGTAGTGATCTTATTGTCTCTTTGGATTCCCCTGCCCTGTCCAACCCAGATGACAAGCTCACTGAGGGAAGCGTCTGTGCCTGTCTTCTCTGCTGTATCCTCATGCCCAAGCACATCACCCGGCACCTAGTAGTCACTCGATAAATATTTGTTGATTAGTGACTGCAGGAACAGAAATCACATGAAAGGAGGTCTCAGCTCAGAGGGGAAGGGCTGTGACCCTCTAACCATGAAGTGACTTGGCCAAGGCCACTCAGCCAACAAGTGTTCCCATAGCCTGGCCTGTCTAGACTGGGCCCTCTCTGGAGCCCTATTCCTCCTCTGCCCAGAATCGTACAAACAGAATGGGGCAAGACAAGAAAGGTAATTGTCGGAGCAGAAGCCAGGAAGACAGAGAGGAGAGGGGATTGGCAAAACAGTACTGGACAGCGTGCCAAAGCTCTTTTCTTGCTGCCTGGAGCTGAGGTCTCCGTCTTCCCAGGGTGCAGCTCTGAAATCTGACTCCACCCTTATTAAGGAGGGTCCGTGACCTGCCTCTTTTTAACAAAACCTAACTCCACCTCTTTATTGATAGGCTCTGGCTCCACCTTCTGGACTACCCGTCCTCTGAAGAAACGCCCTGGCTCCGCCCCTTCCTGGTAATAGGTAAGCCCCACCCCTAGTGCGTGATGCTGCCTTTGTGACCTAATGCACCGGCGTGTTTCCAGGGTGGAGCCAGAGAGGGTGGGCATTTAGGCTGTTCCAAACCCTCAAGCCCCATCCGGGTGACCACAATCCCCGAAAATACTCACGAGGGACCCCAAATATCCCAGCCCCATGACCTCAAAGGCCTTTGGCTCTAACCCCCTAAATGCCCCATGCCCCCGAGAGGCCCTACCACCCAATATCTTAACGACTAGTGCCTCCCAAATCTTCAATCCAACCCTGTCCCAATGTGGCAACTGAGTCTTCCCGGGGGCACCTGTCTCATATTATCTGAGAACAATTCAGACTGGTCCAGAGAATGACAGAGAAGGGCATCCTCCCAAGGATTTGGGGAATCCTTGATCCAATCATGCCGCTCCCCAGGAGACGTTGGGAACCCAGGACATGTCGGGATTGAGGAGATACAAGGTGATGAAGGAAGCTGAGGAGGAGGAGGAGGAGGAGGCGTGAGTGGAGGCGGGGTTCTGCGGAGGAGGAACCTAGCCGCTCCCGGTTGGTGGGGAAGGGGCGGGGAGGGCGCGAGTTCTCTGGGGCGGGAGAAGCGGGAGGGGAGGGGCCTCTTAGGGGGCGTGGACTGGAGGAACCGCCTCTAAAAACCGCCTGTAAAGCGCCTGTAAAGCGCCTCTAACCGCCTCTAAAAGGGCGGAGCCTCTAAAGACCGCCTGTAAACCGCCTGTAAACCGCCTCTAACCGCCTCTAAATGGGCGGAGCCTTCCACGAGAGGGTAGAAGCGTCCAAGGGGCGGAGTCAGTGGAGTCAGCCCCGCCCCACCCCGCCCTGCTCTGCCTTCTCTTTCCAGGATCGGCTGGGGCTGTTTCTACTTTTTCCCCTGGCTGTGCATGTGGTGGAGGGAGCGGAGGCGAACGGCTTGGGATACCGCGCATCCGCCCAGGGCATGGACGAGGCTCAGTCCGGGAGAACCGGTCGCGGGGAAGCCGGGAGCCCCCGCCCCGCCTCATGCCTGTGTCGGGTCCCCACACAGCTCAGCGCACCCTCGGGAGCAGAAGCTGGAGCTTCTGCGGGGCCTGAGGAGCTGTTTGTCAAGCGGACTGGGCACTGCTCTCCAGGGCTCCGGTCGCAACATCCCCCACCGCACCCCTGCTGCCGCTGCCTAGCCAGCTGGTGAGTTAAAGATTTAAACCGAAGCCACCGTCCTGCCCTCCTGATTCTGCCACCGCTGCTGCCATTCGGGCTGGGAGCCATTCTCCATGCCGGCTGTTTCCATATCGACAGGGCCTCTCTCCCTGATAAGGGGTCCATCCGTGTCCAGGCTCCCATTATTCCTAAGGGGCCCTCATCAGAGTCAGGCCTCCCCTTACGACCAGTGATTGCCTTCCACCACCTAAGCCCCCCGCCCCACCACACACACACTCGTCTCTGTGAGTGGCCTGTATGGAGGGAGCTAAATAATCCTGGCTTTATCTTCCTCCCAGCCTTGTCCCCACATCCATAAATCCTCACAATCCCAGCACTCTGCTGCCACCTTCCTCCTAGACAGTACTTTGCCTGGGGCCTGAAGCATCTTCTCCTCCTGGGAGTGGATCGAAACGATTTCAAGCCCATAGTTGTAGGAAGTAGGCTGTGAGAGGAGGGAAAGATTCCTAGAAGCTGCCACCCTTGGCCTGCCATAGGGGAATGACTGAGAACTGTTGGAGGTCTTTCCTACAGTTAACACCCCAGCTTCTGGCTCCTTCAGTTGGATACCGAGTTGAAAGATACTGGGCATCAGGGACTTCCCTGATGGTCCAGTGGATAAGACTCCATGCTCCAACTGCAGGGGGTATGCGTTCTATCCCTGGCTGGGGAATTAACATAACGCATGCCGTGCGGCACAGTCAAAAGGTAAAAATAAAAGGGTACATAGATACTTGGCATCAGCCCCCCGAAGTGTAACCTCCCTAGGTGAACCCAAGGGCCACTGCTCCCTACCTTTCCTTTCTGTCTTGTCACCGTGTTGGGCTGAAATCGACTAGCAACTGAAGTGATGAAGGGTCAGGGACTCCTAGTGGGTCTGCTTTCAGTTACGGACTGGCCCCAGCACCGGGAAGGGCACCACAGAATTAAGTTAAAGGGACAGCACTCTACGATTGGTGTCTCCTGAGAGGTCTCCTCCTCTGGTCTCTGTCTCTTGGGTCCCTCTCATCAGGTGGGGGAAACACTTGCTCCCCTCCCTCATCAGTAGTTTCCTTGTGTCCCTGGGAGCTCACCAGCCCCTCTCCTCAGAAATCCCCTTTCAATTCCCAGGATAGCGAAGGCATGGCAGAAGGGGGTGTTCTAAGCCGGGTTCCCCTCATGCTATCGATAATTCTCTGACTCAGTTTGGGGCACAGGAAAATAATGGGGGAGAGGGAGAGTGCTGGCTTGGCCAGGAGGGGGAAGCCCTAGAGTCCTGAGATGTGAGATATGGGAACTGGACCTGCTTCCAAAGAACTTTCCCTTTAGCCCTGCTTGTCGAAGAGAGGAGTAGGTCTCAGCTGAGGGATGTGTAGTCACTGTGATAGGCCTATGGAGACCTGGGAGGAGATCATCCCCAGTCTTACCCTGCTACTTGCCATTGTCCTCTGGGAATCTGGGGGACCAGCTGGGTCCCATCTTTCCCACTCCAGTAGTCTTAGGACCACAGAGAAGAGGTGGGAGTAGGGAGAAACCTGGGAAAGAGGGAGACCCCCAACTATATTGCTCTGACCTCTAATTCTGAACCAAGCTCTGACCCCTAGCCTTAAAACTCATGTTCAAATGCCTTCAAGGGGACGACACTGCAAAACTTCCCCTAACAGGGACAATGCAACCCACTTCCCTTGTCCAAAATGTTGAGTGCTGAGGTTCTCAGAGCTAAAGACAAAGAGTGGGAAATGGGGACAGGGAGGCTACTAAGGAGTTATGAAAGGGAGAAAAGGTTCCAGATAGATGGAGGCAGTGGGGAGTGCACTCAGTGGAAAGGTATTCTGCTGCCAACTCATGTACTGCAATCCAATGCAGACACTAACTACCCAGAGCCAGTGTTCGACTCCACAGGTTTAAGGGCACAGTCCCAACAAGCCTGCCTCCACTTGAGCTGCCAGTCACAAGTGGGGTCCCCAGGACACCTGCAGTTCTGCCTGACTAGCTACAAGTCCAGAGGTCTTCAAACCCCCCACAGGTCCAATGGTTCACTAGAATGACTCACACAACTCGGAAGTGCTCTCCTGACAACTAGTCTTTTATAAAGTACATATATCAGGAACATCCATATGAAAAGACACACAAGGAGGGTCTCAGTGCAGAGCTCCCATGCTCTCTCCCCATGGAGACACAAAGGGCACGTCACCCTCCCAGTACATCCATATGTTCACCAACCAGCAAGTTCCATGAGATTTGGTGTACAGAGTTTTTACTGAGATTTCATACATAGGCAGGAATGAATTGTTGGCAACATGACTCGATCTCCTCTGACGGATTGGCTCAAAACCCCAATTCTGCAGTGATATGGTTGGTCTTTCTGCTGACCAGGCCTCAGCCCAAGTCACCTCATCTCTTAGCATCAACTCAGGTGTGAGCCGAGGGACTCATAGATGACAAAGACACTCGTATTACTTGAGGTATTCCAAAGATTTAGAGTCTCCCTCTCAGGGACCAGGGGCAAAAGACAAATTGTTGAGTATACAACAGACAGAGCCCTGCATCTGTGTGAAGGGATGTGAATTACTGAAGCCCTGGGGACCAGGCCTCCTCTTCCCGTGCACCAGACTTGACCCAGCTGCAGCAGGGCAGGAGTGTCACTGTGAGTGTGAGTGTAAGTGAGGGTGAGTGCGGTGGAAGCACAGCTTCTTCATGCCCAGACTGCAATGCTTCCCACTGGCATCCGTGGATCTGTCTGTCACCTGTCTGTCTGTAGCCCAGGCAGGGGAAGATAGGTATGAGAGGGGAAAAGAGTGTGGAATGGTGGGAAGAGGATAGGTGAATCCATTCTCCACACTTCAGCCTGAGGGGACTTTTATTTCACTCATTTTTGGTCATTCTCTCCCATACCGTCCAGCCACAAGGCTCCCTTCCCCCCTCCCCAGACCAAATAGGGCAGCTATTTCCAACCTCCCACACTGGGTTAATTGCTCTTTCTTGGCTTTGCCAAAGCACCCTCCACGGCCCCCAGCCAGTCAGCTTCGTCTATTGTAGTGATCTTATTGTCTCTTTGGATTCCCCTGCCCTGTCCAACCCAGATGACCAGCTCCCTGAGGGAAGAGTCTGTGCCTGTCTTCTCTGCTGTATCCTCATGCCCAAGCACATCACCCGGCACCTAGTAGTCACTCGATAAATATTTGTTGATTAGTGACTGCAGGAACAGAAATCACATGAAAGGAGGTCTCAGCTCAGAGAGGAAGGGCTGTGACCCTCTAACCATGAAGTGACTTGGCCAAGGCCACGCAGCCAACATGTGTTCCCATAGCCTGGCCTGTCTAGACTGGGCCCTCTCCGGAGCCCTATTCCTCCTCTGCCCAGAATCGTACAAACAGAATGGGGCAGACAAGAACGGTAATAGTCGGAGCAGAAGCCAGGAAGACAGAGAGGAGAGGGGATTGGCAAAACAGTACTGGACAGCGTCCCAAAGCTCTTTTCTTGCTGCCTGGGGCTGAGGTCTTCGTCTTCCCAGGGTGCAGCTCTGAAATCTGACCCCACCCTTATAAAAGAGGGTCCGTGCCCTGCCTCTTTGTAACAAAACCTAACTCCACCTCTTTATTGATAGGCTCTGGCTCCACCTTCTGGAATACCCCTCCTCTGAAGAAACGCCCTGGCTCCGCCCCTTCCTGGTAATAGGTAAGCCCCACCCCTAGTGCGTGATGCTGTCTTTGTGACCTAATGCACCGGCGTGTTTCCAGGGTGGAGCCAGAGAGGGTGGGCATTTAGGCTGTGCCGAACCCTCAACCCGCATCCGGTGACCACAATCCTCCAAAATCCTCACGCGGGACCCCAAATATCCCAGCCCCGTGACCTCGAAGGTCTTTGGCTCTAACCTCCTAAATGCCGCATGACCCCGTGGGGCCCTACCACCCAATCCCTTAACGACTAGTGCCTCCCAAATCTTCAATCCAACCCTGTCCCAATGTGGCAACTCAGTCTTGCCGGGGGCACCTGTCTCATATTATCTGAGAACAATTCAGACTGGTCCAGAGAATGACAGAGAAGGGCATCCTCCCAAGGATTTGGGGAATCCTTGATCCAATCATGCCGCTCACCAGGAGACGTTGGGAACCCAGGACATGTCGGGATTGAGGAGATACCAGGTGATGCAGGAAGCTGGGGAGGAGGAGGAGGAGGAGGCGTGAGTGGAGGCGGGGTTCTACGGAGGAGGAACCTAGCCGCTCCCGGTTGGTGGGGAAGGGGCCGGAGAAGCGGGAGCGGTGGGGCCTCTTAGGGGGCGTGGACTGGAGGAACCGCCTCTAAAAACCGCCTGTAAAGCGCCTGTAAAGCGCCTCTAACCGCCTCTAAAAGGGCGGAGCCTCTAATGACCGCCTGTAAACCGCCTGTAAACCGCCTCTAACCGCCTCTAAAAGGGCGGAGCCTTCCACGAGAGGGTAGAAGCGTCCAAGGGGCGGAGTCAGTGGGGTCAGCCCCGCCCCACCCCGCCCTGCTCTGCCTTCTCTTTCCAGGATCGGCTGGGGCTGTTTCTACATTTTCCCCTGGCTGTGCATGTGGTGGAGGGAGCGGAGGCGAAGGGCTTGGGATACCGCGCACCCGCCCAGGGCATGGACGAGGCTCAGTCCGGGAGAACCGGTCGCGGGGAAGCCGGGAGCCCCCGCCCCGCCTCATGCCTGTGTCGGGTCCCCACACAGCTCAGCGCACCCTCGGGAGCAGAAGCTGGAGCTTCTGCGGGGCCTGATGAGCTGTTTGTCAAGCGGACTGGGCACTGCTCTCCAGGGCTCCGGTCGCAACATCCCCCACCGCACCCCTGCTGCCGCTGCCTAGCCAGCTGGTGAGTTAAAGATTTAAACCGAAGCCACCGTCCTGCCCTCCTGATTCTGCCGCCGCTGCTGCCATTCGGGCTGGGAGCCATTCTCCATGCCGGCTGTTTCCATATCGACAGGGCCTCTCTCCCTGATAAGGGGTCCATCCGTGTCCAGGCTCCCATTATTCCTAAGGGCCCCTCATCAGAGTCAGGCCTCCCCTTACGACCAGTGATTGCCTTCCACCACCTAAGCCCCCCGCCCCACCACACACACACTCGTCTCTGTCAGTGGCCTGTATGGAGGGAGCTAAATAATCCTGGCTTTATCTTCCTCCCAGCCTTGTCCCCACATCCATAAATCCTCACAATCCCAGCACTCTGCTGCCACCTTCCTCCTAGACAGGACTTTGCCTGGTGCCTGAAGCATCTTCTCCTCCTGGGAGTGGATCGAAACTATTTCAAGCCCATAGTTGTAGGAAGTAGGCTGTGAGAGGAGGGAAAGATTCCTAGAAGCTGCCACCCTTGGCCTGCCATAGGGGAATGACTGAGAACTGTTGGAGGTCTTTCCTACAGTTAACACCCCAGCTTCTGGCTCCTTCAGTTGGATCCCGAGTTGAAAGATACTGGGCATCGGGGACTTCCCTGATGGTCCAGTGGATAAGACTCCATGCTCCCACTGCAGGGGGTATGCGTTCTATCCCCGGCTGGGGAATTAACATACCGCATGCCGTGCGGCACAGCCAAAAGGTCAAAATAAAAGGGTACATAGGTACTTGGCATCAGCCCCCCGAAGTGTAACCTCCCTAGGAGAACCCGAGGGCCACTGCTCCCTACCTTTCCTTTCTGTCTTGTCACCGTGTTGGGCTGAAATCGACTAGCAACTGAAGTGATGAAGGGTCAGGGACTCCTAGTGGGTCTGCTTTCAGTTAGGGACTGGCCCCAGCACCGGGGAGGGCACCACAGAATTAAGTTAAAGGGACAGCACTCTACGATTGGTGTCTCCTGAGAGGTCTCCTCCTCTGGTCTCTGTCTCTTGGGTCCCTCTCATCAGGTGGGGGAAACACTTGCTCCCCTCCCTCATCTCTAGTTTCCTTGTGTCCCTGGGAGTTCACCAGCCCCTCTCCTCAGAAATCCCCTTTCAATTCCCAGGATAGGGAAGGCATGGCAGAAGGGGGTGTTCTAAGCCGGGTTCCCCTCATGCTATCGATAATTCTCTGACTCAGTTTGGGGCACAGGAAAATAATGGGGGAGAGGGACAGTGCTGGCTGGGCCAGGAGGGGGAAGCCCTAGAGTCCTGAGATGTGAGATATGGGAACTGGACCTGCTTCCAAAGAACTTTCCCTTTAGCCCTGCTTGTCGAAGAGAGGAGTAGGTCTCAGCTGAGGGATGTGTAGTCACTGTGATAGGCCTATGGAGACCTGGGAGGAGATCTTCCCCAGTCTTACCCTGCTACTTGCCATTGTCCTCAGGGAATCTGGGGGACCAGCTGGGTCCCATCTTTCCCACTCCAGTAGTCTTAGGACCACAGAGAAGAGGTGGGAGTAGGGAGAAACCTGGGAAAGAGGGAGCCCCCCAACCATATTGCTCTGACCTCTAATCCTGAACCAAGCTCTGACCCCTAGCCTTAAAACTCATGTTCAAATGCCTTCAAGGGGACGACACTGCAAACCTTCCCCTAACAGGGACAATGCAACCCACTTCCCTTGTCCAAAATGTTGAGTGCTGAGGTTCTCAGAGCTAAAGACAAAGAGTGGGAAATGGGGACAGGGAGGCTACTAAGGAGTTATGAAAGGGAGAAAAGGTTCCAGATAGATGGAGACAGTGGGGAGTGCACTCAGTGGAAAGGTATTCTGCTGCCAACTCATGTACTGCAATCCAATGCAGACACTAACTACCCAGAGCCAGTGTTCGACTCCACAGGTTTAAGGGCACAGTCCCAACAAGCCTGCCTCCACTTGAGCTGCCAGTCACAAGTGGGGTCCCCAGGACACCTGCATTTCTGCCTAACTAGCTACAAGTCCAGAGGTCTTCAAACCCCCCTCAGGTCCAATGGTTCACTAGAATGACTCACACAACTCGGAAGTGCTCTCCTGACAACTAGTCTTTTATAAAGTACATATATCAGGAACATCCAAATGAAAAGACACACAAGGAGGGTCTCAGTGCAGAGCTCCCATGCTCTCTCCCCATGGAGACACAAAGGGCACGTCACCCTCCCAGTACATCCATATGTTCACCAACCAGGAAGTTCCATGAGCTTTGGTGTACAGAGTTTTTACTGAGATTTCATACATAGGCAGGAATGAATTGTTGGCAACATGACTCGATCTCCTCTGACGGATTGGCTCAAAACCCCAATTCTGCAGTGATATGGTTGGTCTTTCTGCTGACCAGGCCTCAGCCCAAGTCACCTCATCTCTTAGCATCAACTCAGGTGTGAGCCGAGGGACTCATAGATAACAAAGACACTCGTATTACTTGAGGTATTCCAAAGATTTAGAGTCTCCCTCTCAGGGACCAGGGACAAAAGCCAAATTGTTGAGTATACAACAGACAGAGCCCTGCATCTGAGTGAAGGGATGTGAATTACTGAAGCCCTGGGGACCAGGCCTCCTCTTCCCGTGCACCAGACTTGACCCAGCTGCAGCAGGGCAGGAGTGTCACTGTGAGTGTGAGTGTAAGTGAGGGTGAGTGCGGTGGAAGCACAGCTTCTCCATGCCCAGACTGCAATGCTTCCCACTGGCATCCGTGGATCTGCCTGTCACCTGTCTGTCTGTAGCCCAGGCAGGGGAAGATAGGTATGAGAGGGGAAAAGAGTGTGGAATGGTGGGAAGAGGATAGGTGAATCCATTCTCCACACTTCAGCCTGAGGGGACTTTTATTTCACTCATTTCTGGTCATTCTCTCCCATACCGTCCAGCCACAAGGCTCCCTTCCCCCCTCCCCAGACCAAATAGGGCAGCTATTTCCAACCACCCACACTGGGTTAATTGCTCTTTCTTGGCTTTGCCAAAGCACCCTCCACGGCCCCCAGCCAGTCAGCTTCGTCTATTGTAGTGATCTTATAGTCTCTTTTGATTCCCCTGCCCTGTCCAACCCAGATGACAAGCTCCCTGAGGGAAGAGTCTGTGCCTGTCTTCCCTGCTGTATCCTCATGCCCAAGCACATCACCCAGCACCTAGTAGTCCCTCGATAAATATTTGTTGATTAGTGACTGCAGGAACAGAAATCACATGAAAGGAGGTCTCAGCTCAGAGAGGAAGGGCTGTGACCCTCTAACCATGAAGTGACTTGGCCAAGGCCACTCAGCCAACAAGTGTTCCCATAGCCTGGCCTGTCTAGACTGGGCCCTCTCTGGAGCCCTATTCCTCCTCTGCCCAGTGTCGTACAAACAGAATGGGGCAGACAAGAAAGGTAATTGTCGGAGCAGAAGCCAGGAAGACAGAGAGGAGAGGGCATAGGCAAAACAGTACTGGACAGCGTCCCAAAGCTCTTTCTTGCTGCCTGGGGCTGAGGTCTCCGTCTTCCCAGGGTGCAGCTCTGAAATCTGACTCCACCCTTATAAAAGAGGGTCTGTGCCCTGCCTCTTTGTAACAAACCCTAACTCCACCTCTTTATTGATAGGCTCTGGCTCCACCTTCTGGACTACCCCTCCTATGAAGAAATGCCATGGCTCCGCCCCTTCCTGGTAATAGGTAAGCCCCACCCCTAGTGCGTGATGCTGTCTTTGTGACCTAATGCACCGGCGTGTTTCCAGGGTGGAGCCAGAGAGGGTGGGCATTTAGGCTGTGCCGAACCCTCAACCCGCATCCGGTGACCACAATCCCCCAAAATCCTCACGCGGGACCCCAAATATCCCAGCCCCATGACCTCGAAGGTCTTTGGCTCTAACCTCCTAAATGCCGCATGACCCCGAGGGGCCCTACCACCCAATCCCTTAACGACTAGTGCCTCCCAAATCTTCAATCCAACCCTGTCCCAATGTGGCAACTGAGTCTTCCCGGGGGCACCTGTCTCATATTATCTGAGAACAATTCAGACTGGTCCAGAGAATGACAGAGAAGGGCATCCTCCCAAGGATTTGGGGAATCCTTGATCCAATCATGCCGCTCACCAGGAGACGTTGGGAACCCAGGACATGTCGGGATTGAGGAGATACCAGGTGATGCAGGAAGCTGGGGAGGAGGAGGAGGAGGAGGCGTGAGTGGAGGCGGAGTTCTGCGGAGGAGGAACCTAGCCGCTCCCGGTTGGTGGGGAAGGGGCGGGAGAAGCGGGAGGGGAGGGGCCTCTTAGGGGGCGTGGACTGGAGGAACCGCCTCTAAAAACCGCCTGTAAAGCGCCTGTAAAGCGCCTCTAACCGCCTCTAAAAGGGCGGAGCCTCTAATGACCGCCTGTAAACCGCCTGTAAACTGCCTCTAACCGCCTCTAAAAGGGCGGAGCCTTCCACGAGAGGGTAGAAGCGTCCAAGGGGCGGAGTCAGTGGGGTCAGCCCCGCCCCATCCCGCCCTGCTCTGCCTTCTCTTTCCAGGATCGGCTGGGGCTGTTTCTACATTTTCCCCTGGCTGTGCATGTGGTGGAGGGAGCGGAGGCGAATGGCTTTGGATACCGCGCACCCGCCCAGGGCATGGACGAGGCTCAGTCCGGGAGAACCGGTCGCGGGGAAGCCGGGAGCCCCCGCCCCGCCTCACGCCTGTGTCGGGTCCCCACACAGCTCAGCGCACCCTCGGGAGCAGAAGCTGGAGCTTCTGCGGGGCCTGATGAGCTGTTTGTCAAGCGGACTGGGCACTGCTCTCCAGGGCTCCGGTCGCAACATCCCCCACCGCACCCCTGCTGCCGCTGCCTAGCCAGCTGGTGAGTTAAAGATTTAAACCGAAGCCACCGTCCTGCCCTCCTGATTCTGCCACCGCTGCTGCCATTCGGGCTGGGAGCCATTCTCCATGCCGGCTGTTTCCATATCGACAGGGCCTCTCTCCCTGATAAGGGGTCCATCCGTGTCCAGGCTCCCATTATTCCTAAGGGCCCCTCATCAGAGTCAGGCCTCCCCTTACGACCAGTGATTGCCTTCCACCACCTAAGCCCCCCGCCCCACCACACACACACTCGTCTCTGTCAGTGGCCTGTATGGAGGGAGCTAAATAATCCTGGCTTTATCTTCCTCCCAGCCTTGTCCCCACATCCATAAATCCTCACAATCCCAGCACTCTGCTGCCACCTTCCTCCTAGACAGGACTTTGCCTGGTGCCTGAAGCATCTTCTCCTCCTGGGAGTGGATCGAAACGATTTCAAGCCCATAGTTGTAGGAAGTAGGCTGTGAGAGGAGGGAAAGATTCCTAGAAGCTGCCACCCTTGGCCTGCCATAGGGGAATGACTGAGAACTGTTGGAGGTCTTTCCTACAGTTAACACCCCAGCTTCTGGCTCCTTCAGTTGGATCCCGAGTTGAAAGATACTGGGCATCGGGGACTTCCCTGATGGTCCAGTGGATAAGACTCCATGCTCCCACTGCAGGGGGTATGCGTTCTATCCCCGGCTGGGGAATTAACATACCGCATGCCGTGCGGCACAGCCAAAAGGTCAAAATAAAAGGGTACATAGGTACTTGGCATCAGCCCCCCGAAGTGTAACCTCCCTAGGAGAACCCGAGGGCCACTGCTCCCTACCTTTCCTTTCTGTCTTGTCACCGTGTTGGGCTGAAATCGACTAGCAACTGAAGTGATGAAGGGTCAGGGACTCCTAGTGGGTCTGCTTTCAGTTAGGGACTGGCCCCAGCACCGGGGAGGGCACCACAGAATTAAGTTAAAGGGACAGCACTCTACGATTGGTGTCTCCTGAGAGGTCTCCTCCTCTGGTCTCTGTCTCTTGGGTCCCTCTCATCAGGTGGGGGAAACACTTGCTCCCCTCCCTCATCAGTAGTTTCCTTGTGTCCCTGGGAGCTCACCAGCCCCTCTCCTCAGAAATCCCCTTTCAATTCCCAGGATAGCGAAGGCATGGCAGAAGGGGGTGTTCTAAGCCGGGTTCCCCTCATGCTATCGATAATTCTCTGACTCAGTTTGGGGCACAGGAAAATAATGGGGGAGAGGGAGAGTGCTGGCTTGGCCAGGAGGGGGAAGCCCTAGAGTCCTGAGATGTGAGATATGGGAACTGGACCTGCTTCCAAAGAACTTTCCCTTTAGCCCTGCTTGTCGAAGAGAGGAGTAGGTCTCAGCTGAGGGATGTGTAGTCACTGTGATAGGCCTATGGAGACCTGGGAGGAGATCTTCCCCAGTCTTACCCTGCTACTTGCCATTGTCCTCTGGGAATCTGGGGGACCAGCTGGGTCCCATCTTTCCCACTCCAGTAGTCTTAGGACCACAGAGAAGAGGTGGGAGTAGGGAGAAACCTGGGAAAGAGGGAGACCCCCAACTATATTGCTCTGACCTCTAATTCTGAACCAAGCTCTGACCCCTAGCCTTAAAACTCATGTTCAAATGCCTTCAAGGGGACGACACTGCAAAACTTCCCCTAACAGGGACAATGCAACCCACTTCCCTTGTCCAAAATGTTGAGTGCTGAGGTTCTCAGAGCTAAAGACAAAGAGTGGGAAATGGGGACAGGGAGGCTACTAAGGAGTTATGAAAGGGAGAAAAGGTTCCAGATAGATGGAGGCAGTGGGGAGTGCACTCAGTGGAAAGGTATTCTGCTGCCAACTCATGTACTGCAATCCAATGCAGACACTAACTACCCAGAGCCAGTGTTCGACTCCACAGGTTTAAGGGCACAGTCCCAACAAGCCTGCCTCCACTTGAGCTGCCAGTCACAAGTGGGGTCCCCAGGACACCTGCAGTTCTGCCTGACTAGCTACAAGTCCAGAGGTCTTCAAACCCCCCACAGGTCCAATGGTTCACTAGAATGACTCACACAACTCGGAAGTGCTCTCCTGACAACTAGTCTTTTATAAAGTACATATATCAGGAACATCCATATGAAAAGACACACAAGGAGGGTCTCAGTGCAGAGCTCCCATGCTCTCTCCCCATGGAGACACAAAGGGCACGTCACCCTCCCAGTACATCCATATGTTCACCAACCAGCAAGTTCCATGAGATTTGGTGTACAGAGTTTTTACTGAGATTTCATACATAGGCAGGAATGAATTGTTGGCAACATGACTCGATCTCCTCTGACGGATTGGCTCAAAACCCCAATTCTGCAGTGATATGGTTGGTCTTTCTGCTGACCAGGCCTCAGCCCAAGTCACCTCATCTCTTAGCATCAACTCAGGTGTGAGCCGAGGGACTCATAGATGACAAAGACACTCGTATTACTTGAGGTATTCCAAAGATTTAGAGTCTCCCTCTCAGGGACCAGGGGCAAAAGACAAATTGTTGAGTATACAACAGACAGAGCCCTGCATCTGTGTGAAGGGATGTGAATTACTGAAGCCCTGGGGACCAGGCCTCCTCTTCCCGTGCACCAGACTTGACCCAGCTGCAGCAGGGCAGGAGTGTCACTGTGAGTGTGAGTGTAAGTGAGGGTGAGTGCGGTGGAAGCACAGCTTCTTCATGCCCAGACTGCAATGCTTCCCACTGGCATCCGTGGATCTGTCTGTCACCTGTCTGTCTGTAGCCCAGGCAGGGGAAGATAGGTATGAGAGGGGAAAAGAGTGTGGAATGGTGGGAAGAGGATAGGTGAATCCATTCTCCACACTTCAGCCTGAGGGGACTTTTATTTCACTCATTTTTGGTCATTCTCTCCCATACCGTCCAGCCACAAGGCTCCCTTCCCCCCTCCCCAGACCAAATAGGGCAGCTATTTCCAACCTCCCACACTGGGTTAATTGCTCTTTCTTGGCTTTGCCAAAGCACCCTCCACGGCCCCCAGCCAGTCAGCTTCGTCTATTGTAGTGATCTTATTGTCTCTTTGGATTCCCCTGCCCTGTCCAACCCAGATGACCAGCTCCCTGAGGGAAGAGTCTGTGGCTGTCTTCTCTGCTGTATCCTCATGCCCAAGCACATCACCTGGCACCTAGTAGTCACTCGATAAATATTTGTTGATTAGTGACTGCAGGAACAGAAATCACATGAAAGGAGGTCTCAGCTCAGAGAGGAAGGGCTGTGACCCTCTAACCATGAAGTGACTTGGCCAAGGCCACGCAGCCAACATGTGTTCCCATAGCCTGGCCTGTCTAGACTGGGCCCTCTCCGGAGCCCTATTCCTCCTCTGCCCAGAATCGTACAAACAGAATGGGGCAGACAAGAACGGTAATAGTCGGAGCAGAAGCCAGGAAGACAGAGAGGAGAGGGGATTGGCAAAACAGTACTGGACAGCGTCCCAAAGCTCTTTTCTTGCTGCCTGGGGCTGAGGTCTTCGTCTTCCCAGGGTGCAGCTCTGAAATCTGACTCCACCCTTATAAAAGAGGGTCCGTGCCCTGCCTCTTTGTAACAAAACCTAACTCCACCTCTTTATTGATAGGCTCTGGCTCCACCTTCTGGAATACCCCTCCTCTGAAGAAACGCCCTGGCTCCGCCCCTTCCTGGTAATAGGTAAGCCCCACCCCTAGTGCGTGATGCTGTCTTTGTGACCTAATGCACCGGCGTGTTTCCAGGGTGGAGCCAGAGAGGGTGGGCATTTAGGCTGTGCCGAACCCTCAACCCGCATCCGGTGACCACAATCCCCCAAAATCCTCACGCGGGACCCCAAATATCCCAGCCCCGTGACCTCGAAGGTCTTTGGCTCTAACCTCCTAAATGCCGCATGACCCCGAGGGGCCCTACCACCCAATCCCTTAACGACTAGTGCCTCCCAAATCTTCAATCCAACCCTGTCCCAATGTGGCAACTGAGTCTTGCCGGGGGCACCTGTCTCATATTATCTGAGAACAATTCAGACTGGTCCAGAGAATGACAGAGAAGGGCATCCTCCCAAGGATTTGGGGAATCCTTGATCCAATCATGCCGCTCACCAGGAGACGTTGGGAACCCAGGACATGTCGGGATTGAGGAGATACCAGGTGATGCAGGAAGCTGGGGAGGAGGAGGAGGAGGAGGCGTGAGTGGAGGCGGGGTTCTACGGAGGAGGAACCTAGCCGCTCCCGGTTGGTGGGGAAGGGGCCGGAGAAGCGGGAGCGGTGGGGCCTCTTAGGGGGCGTGGACTGGAGGAACCGCCTCTAAAAACCGCCTGTAAAGCGCCTGTAAAGCGCCTCTAACCGCCTCTAAAAGGGCGGAGCCTCTAATGACCGCCTGTAAACCGCCTGTAAACCGCCTCTAACCGCCTCTAAAAGGGCGGAGCCTTCCACGAGAGGGTAGAAGCGTCCAAGGGGCGGAGTCAGTGGGGTCAGCCCCGCCCCACCCCGCCCTGCTCTGCCTTCTCTTTCCAGGATCGGCTGGGGCTGTTTCTACATTTTCCCCTGGCTGTGCATGTGGTGGAGGGAGCGGAGGCGAAGGGCTTGGGATACCGCGCACCCGCCCAGGGCATGGACGAGGCTCAGTCCGGGAGAACCGGTCGCGGGGAAGCCGGGAGCCCCCGCCCCGCCTCATGCCTGTGTCGGGTCCCCACACAGCTCAGCGCACCCTCGGGAGCAGAAGCTGGAGCTTCTGCGGGGCCTGATGAGCTGTTTGTCAAGCGGACTGGGCACTGCTCTCCAGGGCTCCGGTCGCAACATCCCCCACCGCACCCCTGCTGCCGCTGCCTAGCCAGCTGGTGAGTTAAAGATTTAAACCGAAGCCACCGTCCTGCCCTCCTGATTCTGCCGCCGCTGCTGCCATTCGGGCTGGGAGCCATTCTCCATGCCGGCTGTTTCCATATCGACAGGGCCTCTCTCCCTGATAAGGGGTCCATCCGTGTCCAGGCTCCCATTATTCCTAAGGGCCCCTCATCAGAGTCAGGCCTCCCCTTACGACCAGTGATTGCCTTCCACCACCTAAGCCCCCCGCCCCACCACACACACACTCGTCTCTGTCAGTGGCCTGTATGGAGGGAGCTAAATAATCCTGGCTTTATCTTCCTCCCAGCCTTGTCCCCACATCCATAAATCCTCACAATCCCAGCACTCTGCTGCCACCTTCCTCCTAGACAGGACTTTGCCTGGTGCCTGAAGCATCTTCTCCTCCTGGGAGTGGATCGAAACTATTTCAAGCCCATAGTTGTAGGAAGTAGGCTGTGAGAGGAGGGAAAGATTCCTAGAAGCTGCCACCCTTGGCCTGCCATAGGGGAATGACTGAGAACTGTTGGAGGTCTTTCCTACAGTTAACACCCCAGCTTCTGGCTCCTTCAGTTGGATCCCGAGTTGAAAGATACTGGGCATCGGGGACTTCCCTGATGGTCCAGTGGATAAGACTCCATGCTCCCACTGCAGGGGGTATGCGTTCTATCCCCGGCTGGGGAATTAACATACCGCATGCCGTGCGGCACAGCCAAAAGGTCAAAATAAAAGGGTACATAGGTACTTGGCATCAGCCCCCCGAAGTGTAACCTCCCTAGGAGAACCCGAGGGCCACTGCTCCCTACCTTTCCTTTCTGTCTTGTCACCGTGTTGGGCTGAAATCGACTAGCAACTGAAGTGATGAAGGGTCAGGGACTCCTAGTGGGTCTGCTTTCAGTTAGGGACTGGCCCCAGCACCGGGGAGGGCACCACAGAATTAAGTTAAAGGGACAGCACTCTACGATTGGTGTCTCCTGAGAGGTCTCCTCCTCTGGTCTCTGTCTCTTGGGTCCCTCTCATCAGGTGGGGGAAACACTTGCTCCCCTCCCTCATCAGTAGTTTCCTTGTGTCCCTGGGAGCTCACCAGCCCCTCTCCTCAGAAATCCCCTTTCAATTCCCAGGATAGCGAAGGCATGGCAGAAGGGGGTGTTCTAAGCCGGGTTCCCCTCATGCTATCGATAATTCTCTGACTCAGTTTGGGGCACAGGAAAATAATGGGGGAGAGGGAGAGTGCTGGCTTGGCCAGGAGGGGGAAGCCCTAGAGTCCTGAGATGTGAGATATGGGAACTGGACCTGCTTCCAAAGAACTTTCCCTTTAGCCCTGCTTGTCGAAGAGAGGAGTAGGTCTCAGCTGAGGGATGTGTAGTCACTGTGATAGGCCTATGGAGACCTGGGAGGAGATCTTCCCCAGTCTTACCCTGCTACTTGCCATTGTCCTCTGGGAATCTGGGGGACCAGCTGGGTCCCATCTTTCCCACTCCAGTAGTCTTAGGACCACAGAGAAGAGGTGGGAGTAGGGAGAAACCTGGGAAAGAGGGAGACCCCCAACTATATTGCTCTGACCTCTAATTCTGAACCAAGCTCTGACCCCTAGCCTTAAAACTCATGTTCAAATGCCTTCAAGGGGACGACACTGCAAAACTTCCCCTAACAGGGACAATGCAACCCACTTCCCTTGTCCAAAATGTTGAGTGCTGAGGTTCTCAGAGCTAAAGACAAAGAGTGGGAAATGGGGACAGGGAGGCTACTAAGGAGTTATGAAAGGGAGAAAAGGTTCCAGATAGATGGAGGCAGTGGGGAGTGCACTCAGTGGAAAGGTATTCTGCTGCCAACTCATGTACTGCAATCCAATGCAGACACTAACTACCCAGAGCCAGTGTTCGACTCCACAGGTTTAAGGGCACAGTCCCAACAAGCCTGCCTCCACTTGAGCTGCCAGTCACAAGTGGGGTCCCCAGGACACCTGCAGTTCTGCCTGACTAGCTACAAGTCCAGAGGTCTTCAAACCCCCCACAGGTCCAATGGTTCACTAGAATGACTCACACAACTCGGAAGTGCTCTCCTGACAACTAGTCTTTTATAAAGTACATATATCAGGAACATCCATATGAAAAGACACACAAGGAGGGTCTCAGTGCAGAGCTCCCATGCTCTCTCCCCATGGAGACACAAAGGGCACGTCACCCTCCCAGTACATCCATATGTTCACCAACCAGCAAGTTCCATGAGATTTGGTGTACAGAGTTTTTACTGAGATTTCATACATAGGCAGGAATGAATTGTTGGCAACATGACTCGATCTCCTCTGACGGATTGGCTCAAAACCCCAATTCTGCAGTGATATGGTTGGTCTTTCTGCTGACCAGGCCTCAGCCCAAGTCACCTCATCTCTTAGCATCAACTCAGGTGTGAGCCGAGGGACTCATAGATGACAAAGACACTCGTATTACTTGAGGTATTCCAAAGATTTAGAGTCTCCCTCTCAGGGACCAGGGGCAAAAGACAAATTGTTGAGTATACAACAGACAGAGCCCTGCATCTGTGTGAAGGGATGTGAATTACTGAAGCCCTGGGGACCAGGCCTCCTCTTCCCGTGCACCAGACTTGACCCAGCTGCAGCAGGGCAGGAGTGTCACTGTGAGTGTGAGTGTAAGTGAGGGTGAGTGCGGTGGAAGCACAGCTTCTTCATGCCCAGACTGCAATGCTTCCCACTGGCATCCGTGGATCTGTCTGTCACCTGTCTGTCTGTAGCCCAGGCAGGGGAAGATAGGTATGAGAGGGGAAAAGAGTGTGGAATGGTGGGAAGAGGATAGGTGAATCCATTCTCCACACTTCAGCCTGAGGGGACTTTTATTTCACTCATTTTTGGTCATTCTCTCCCATACCGTCCAGCCACAAGGCTCCCTTCCCCCCTCCCCAGACCAAATAGGGCAGCTATTTCCAACCTCCCACACTGGGTTAATTGCTCTTTCTTGGCTTTGCCAAAGCACCCTCCACGGCCCCCAGCCAGTCAGCTTCGTCTATTGTAGTGATCTTATTGTCTCTTTGGATTCCCCTGCCCTGTCCAACCCAGATGACCAGCTCCCTGAGGGAAGAGTCTGTGGCTGTCTTCTCTGCTGTATCCTCATGCCCAAGCACATCACCTGGCACCTAGTAGTCACTCGATAAATATTTGTTGATTAGTGACTGCAGGAACAGAAATCACATGAAAGGAGGTCTCAGCTCAGAGAGGAAGGGCTGTGACCCTCTAACCATGAAGTGACTTGGCCAAGGCCACGCAGCCAACATGTGTTCCCATAGCCTGGCCTGTCTAGACTGGGCCCTCTCCGGAGCCCTATTCCTCCTCTGCCCAGAATCGTACAAACAGAATGGGGCAGACAAGAACGGTAATAGTCGGAGCAGAAGCCAGGAAGACAGAGAGGAGAGGGGATTGGCAAAACAGTACTGGACAGCGTCCCAAAGCTCTTTTCTTGCTGCCTGGGGCTGAGGTCTTCGTCTTCCCAGGGTGCAGCTCTGAAATCTGACTCCACCCTTATAAAAGAGGGTCCGTGCCCTGCCTCTTTGTAACAAAACCTAACTCCACCTCTTTATTGATAGGCTCTGGCTCCACCTTCTGGAATACCCCTCCTCTGAAGAAACGCCCTGGCTCCGCCCCTTCCTGGTAATAGGTAAGCCCCACCCCTAGTGCGTGATGCTGTCTTTGTGACCTAATGCACCGGCGTGTTTCCAGGGTGGAGCCAGAGAGGGTGGGCATTTAGGCTGTGCCGAACCCTCAACCCGCATCCGGTGACCACAATCCCCCAAAATCCTCACGCGGGACCCCAAATATCCCAGCCCCGTGACCTCGAAGGTCTTTGGCTCTAACCTCCTAAATGCCGCATGACCCCGAGGGGCCCTACCACCCAATCCCTTAACGACTAGTGCCTCCCAAATCTTCAATCCAACCCTGTCCCAATGTGGCAACTGAGTCTTGCCGGGGGCACCTGTCTCATATTATCTGAGAACAATTCAGACTGGTCCAGAGAATGACAGAGAAGGGCATCCTCCCAAGGATTTGGGGAATCCTTGATCCAATCATGCCGCTCACCAGGAGACGTTGGGAACCCAGGACATGTCGGGATTGAGGAGATACCAGGTGATGCAGGAAGCTGGGGAGGAGGAGGAGGAGGAGGCGTGAGTGGAGGCGGGGTTCTACGGAGGAGGAACCTAGCCGCTCCCGGTTGGTGGGGAAGGGGCCGGAGAAGCGGGAGCGGTGGGGCCTCTTAGGGGGCGTGGACTGGAGGAACCGCCTCTAAAAACCGCCTGTAAAGCGCCTGTAAAGCGCCTCTAACCGCCTCTAAAAGGGCGGAGCCTCTAATGACCGCCTGTAAACCGCCTGTAAACCGCCTCTAACCGCCTCTAAAAGGGCGGAGCCTTCCACGAGAGGGTAGAAGCGTCCAAGGGGCGGAGTCAGTGGGGTCAGCCCCGCCCCACCCCGCCCTGCTCTGCCTTCTCTTTCCAGGATCGGCTGGGGCTGTTTCTACATTTTCCCCTGGCTGTGCATGTGGTGGAGGGAGCGGAGGCGAAGGGCTTGGGATACCGCGCACCCGCCCAGGGCATGGACGAGGCTCAGTCCGGGAGAACCGGTCGCGGGGAAGCCGGGAGCCCCCGCCCCGCCTCATGCCTGTGTCGGGTCCCCACACAGCTCAGCGCACCCTCGGGAGCAGAAGCTGGAGCTTCTGCGGGGCCTGATGAGCTGTTTGTCAAGCGGACTGGGCACTGCTCTCCAGGGCTCCGGTCGCAACATGCCCCACCGCACCCCTGCTGCCGCTGCCTAGCCAGCTGGTGAGTTAAAGATTTAAACCGAAGCCACCGTCCTGCCCTCCTGATTCTGCCGCCGCTGCTGCCATTCGGGCTGGGAGCCATTCTCCATGCCGGCTGTTTCCATATCGACAGGGCCTCTCTCCCTGATAAGGGGTCCATCCGTGTCCAGGCTCCCATTATTCCTAAGGGCCCCTCATCAGAGTCAGGCCTCCCCTTACGACCAGTGATTGCCTTCCACCACCTAAGCCCCCCGCCCCACCACACACACACTCGTCTCTGTCAGTGGCCTGTATGGAGGGAGCTAAATAATCCTGGCTTTATCTTCCTCCCAGCCTTGTCCCCACATCCATAAATCCTCACAATCCCAGCACTCTGCTGCCACCTTCCTCCTAGACAGGACTTTGCCTGGTGCCTGAAGCATCTTCTCCTCCTGGGAGTGGATCGAAACTATTTCAAGCCCATAGTTGTAGGAAGTAGGCTGTGAGAGGAGGGAAAGATTCCTAGAAGCTGCCACCCTTGGCCTGCCATAGGGGAATGACTGAGAACTGTTGGAGGTCTTTCCTACAGTTAACACCCCAGCTTCTGGCTCCTTCAGTTGGATCCCGAGTTGAAAGATACTGGGCATCGGGGACTTCCCTGATGGTCCAGTGGATAAGACTCCATGCTCCCACTGCAGGGGGTATGCGTTCTATCCCCGGCTGGGGAATTAACATACCGCATGCCGTGCGGCACAGCCAAAAGGTCAAAATAAAAGGGTACATAGGTACTTGGCATCAGCCCCCCGAAGTGTAACCTCCCTAGGAGAACCCGAGGGCCACTGCTCCCTACCTTTCCTTTCTGTCTTGTCACCGTGTTGGGCTGAAATCGACTAGCAACTGAAGTGATGAAGGGTCAGGGACTCCTAGTGGGTCTGCTTTCAGTTAGGGACTGGCCCCAGCACCGGGGAGGGCACCACAGAATTAAGTTAAAGGGACAGCACTCTACGATTGGTGTCTCCTGAGAGGTCTCCTCCTCTGGTCTCTGTCTCTTGGGTCCCTCTCATCAGGTGGGGGAAACACTTGCTCCCCTCCCTCATCAGTAGTTTCCTTGTGTCCCTGGGAGCTCACCAGCCCCTCTCCTCAGAAATCCCCTTTCAATTCCCAGGATAGCGAAGGCATGGCAGAAGGGGGTGTTCTAAGCCGGGTTCCCCTCATGCTATCGATAATTCTCTGACTCAGTTTGGGGCACAGGAAAATAATGGGGGAGAGGGAGAGTGCTGGCTTGGCCAGGAGGGGGAAGCCCTAGAGTCCTGAGATGTGAGATATGGGAACTGGACCTGCTTCCAAAGAACTTTCCCTTTAGCCCTGCTTGTCGAAGAGAGGAGTAGGTCTCAGCTGAGGGATGTGTAGTCACTGTGATAGGCCTATGGAGACCTGGGAGGAGATCTTCCCCAGTCTTACCCTGCTACTTGCCATTGTCCTCTGGGAATCTGGGGGACCAGCTGGGTCCCATCTTTCCCACTCCAGTAGTCTTAGGACCACAGAGAAGAGGTGGGAGTAGGGAGAAACCTGGGAAAGAGGGAGACCCCCAACTATATTGCTCTGACCTCTAATTCTGAACCAAGCTCTGACCCCTAGCCTTAAAACTCATGTTCAAATGCCTTCAAGGGGACGACACTGCAAAACTTCCCCTAACAGGGACAATGCAACCCACTTCCCTTGTCCAAAATGTTGAGTGCTGAGGTTCTCAGAGCTAAAGACAAAGAGTGGGAAATGGGGACAGGGAGGCTACTAAGGAGTTATGAAAGGGAGAAAAGGTTCCAGATAGATGGAGGCAGTGGGGAGTGCACTCAGTGGAAAGGTATTCTGCTGCCAACTCATGTACTGCAATCCAATGCAGACACTAACTACCCAGAGCCAGTGTTCGACTCCACAGGTTTAAGGGCACAGTCCCAACAAGCCTGCCTCCACTTGAGCTGCCAGTCACAAGTGGGGTCCCCAGGACACCTGCAGTTCTGCCTGACTAGCTACAAGTCCAGAGGTCTTCAAACCCCCCACAGGTCCAATGGTTCACTAGAATGACTCACACAACTCGGAAGTGCTCTCCTGACAACTAGTCTTTTATAAAGTACATATATCAGGAACATCCATATGAAAAGACACACAAGGAGGGTCTCAGTGCAGAGCTCCCATGCTCTCTCCCCATGGAGACACAAAGGGCACGTCACCCTCCCAGTACATCCATATGTTCACCAACCAGCAAGTTCCATGAGATTTGGTGTACAGAGTTTTTACTGAGATTTCATACATAGGCAGGAATGAATTGTTGGCAACATGACTCGATCTCCTCTGACGGATTGGCTCAAAACCCCAATTCTGCAGTGATATGGTTGGTCTTTCTGCTGACCAGGCCTCAGCCCAAGTCACCTCATCTCTTAGCATCAACTCAGGTGTGAGCCGAGGGACTCATAGATGACAAAGACACTCGTATTACTTGAGGTATTCCAAAGATTTAGAGTCTCCCTCTCAGGGACCAGGGGCAAAAGACAAATTGTTGAGTATACAACAGACAGAGCCCTGCATCTGTGTGAAGGGATGTGAATTACTGAAGCCCTGGGGACCAGGCCTCCTCTTCCCGTGCACCAGACTTGACCCAGCTGCAGCAGGGCAGGAGTGTCACTGTGAGTGTGAGTGTAAGTGAGGGTGAGTGCGGTGGAAGCACAGCTTCTTCATGCCCAGACTGCAATGCTTCCCACTGGCATCCGTGGATCTGTCTGTCACCTGTCTGTCTGTAGCCCAGGCAGGGGAAGATAGGTATGAGAGGGGAAAAGAGTGTGGAATGGTGGGAAGAGGATAGGTGAATCCATTCTCCACACTTCAGCCTGAGGGGACTTTTATTTCACTCATTTTTGGTCATTCTCTCCCATACCGTCCAGCCACAAGGCTCCCTTCCCCCCTCCCCAGACCAAATAGGGCAGCTATTTCCAACCTCCCACACTGGGTTAATTGCTCTTTCTTGGCTTTGCCAAAGCACCCTCCACGGCCCCCAGCCAGTCAGCTTCGTCTATTGTAGTGATCTTATTGTCTCTTTGGATTCCCCTGCCCTGTCCAACCCAGATGACCAGCTCCCTGAGGGAAGAGTCTGTGGCTGTCTTCTCTGCTGTATCCTCATGCCCAAGCACATCACCTGGCACCTAGTAGTCACTCGATAAATATTTGTTGATTAGTGACTGCAGGAACAGAAATCACATGAAAGGAGGTCTCAGCTCAGAGAGGAAGGGCTGTGACCCTCTAACCATGAAGTGACTTGGCCAAGGCCACGCAGCCAACATGTGTTCCCATAGCCTGGCCTGTCTAGACTGGGCCCTCTCCGGAGCCCTATTCCTCCTCTGCCCAGAATCGTACAAACAGAATGGGGCAGACAAGAACGGTAATAGTCGGAGCAGAAGCCAGGAAGACAGAGAGGAGAGGGGATTGGCAAAACAGTACTGGACAGCGTCCCAAAGCTCTTTTCTTGCTGCCTGGGGCTGAGGTCTTCGTCTTCCCAGGGTGCAGCTCTGAAATCTGACTCCACCCTTATAAAAGAGGGTCCGTGCCCTGCCTCTTTGTAACAAAACCTAACTCCACCTCTTTATTGATAGGCTCTGGCTCCACCTTCTGGAATACCCCTCCTCTGAAGAAACGCCCTGGCTCCGCCCCTTCCTGGTAATAGGTAAGCCCCACCCCTAGTGCGTGATGCTGTCTTTGTGACCTAATGCACCGGCGTGTTTCCAGGGTGGAGCCAGAGAGGGTGGGCATTTAGGCTGTGCCGAACCCTCAACCCGCATCCGGTGACCACAATCCCCCAAAATCCTCACGCGGGACCCCAAATATCCCAGCCCCGTGACCTCGAAGGTCTTTGGCTCTAACCTCCTAAATGCCGCATGACCCCGAGGGGCCCTACCACCCAATCCCTTAACGACTAGTGCCTCCCAAATCTTCAATCCAACCCTGTCCCAATGTGGCAACTGAGTCTTGCCGGGGGCACCTGTCTCATATTATCTGAGAACAATTCAGACTGGTCCAGAGAATGACAGAGAAGGGCATCCTCCCAAGGATTTGGGGAATCCTTGATCCAATCATGCCGCTCACCAGGAGACGTTGGGAACCCAGGACATGTCGGGATTGAGGAGATACCAGGTGATGCAGGAAGCTGGGGAGGAGGAGGAGGAGGAGGCGTGAGTGGAGGCGGGGTTCTACGGAGGAGGAACCTAGCCGCTCCCGGTTGGTGGGGAAGGGGCCGGAGAAGCGGGAGCGGTGGGGCCTCTTAGGGGGCGTGGACTGGAGGAACCGCCTCTAAAAACCGCCTGTAAAGCGCCTGTAAAGCGCCTCTAACCGCCTCTAAAAGGGCGGAGCCTCTAATGACCGCCTGTAAACCGCCTGTAAACCGCCTCTAACCGCCTCTAAAAGGGCGGAGCCTTCCACGAGAGGGTAGAAGCGTCCAAGGGGCGGAGTCAGTGGGGTCAGCCCCGCCCCACCCCGCCCTGCTCTGCCTTCTCTTTCCAGGATCGGCTGGGGCTGTTTCTACATTTTCCCCTGGCTGTGCATGTGGTGGAGGGAGCGGAGGCGAAGGGCTTGGGATACCGCGCACCCGCCCAGGGCATGGACGAGGCTCAGTCCGGGAGAACCGGTCGCGGGGAAGCCGGGAGCCCCCGCCCCGCCTCATGCCTGTGTCGGGTCCCCACACAGCTCAGCGCACCCTCGGGAGCAGAAGCTGGAGCTTCTGCGGGGCCTGATGAGCTGTTTGTCAAGCGGACTGGGCACTGCTCTCCAGGGCTCCGGTCGCAACATCCCCCACCGCACCCCTGCTGCCGCTGCCTAGCCAGCTGGTGAGTTAAAGATTTAAACCGAAGCCACCGTCCTGCCCTCCTGATTCTGCCGCCGCTGCTGCCATTCGGGCTGGGAGCCATTCTCCATGCCGGCTGTTTCCATATCGACAGGGCCTCTCTCCCTGATAAGGGGTCCATCCGTGTCCAGGCTCCCATTATTCCTAAGGGCCCCTCATCAGAGTCAGGCCTCCCCTTACGACCAGTGATTGCCTTCCACCACCTAAGCCCCCCGCCCCACCACACACACACTCGTCTCTGTCAGTGGCCTGTATGGAGGGAGCTAAATAATCCTGGCTTTATCTTCCTCCCAGCCTTGTCCCCACATCCATAAATCCTCACAATCCCAGCACTCTGCTGCCACCTTCCTCCTAGACAGGACTTTGCCTGGTGCCTGAAGCATCTTCTCCTCCTGGGAGTGGATCGAAACTATTTCAAGCCCATAGTTGTAGGAAGTAGGCTGTGAGAGGAGGGAAAGATTCCTAGAAGCTGCCACCCTTGGCCTGCCATAGGGGAATGACTGAGAACTGTTGGAGGTCTTTCCTACAGTTAACACCCCAGCTTCTGGCTCCTTCAGTTGGATCCCGAGTTGAAAGATACTGGGCATCGGGGACTTCCCTGATGGTCCAGTGGATAAGACTCCATGCTCCCACTGCAGGGGGTATGCGTTCTATCCCCGGCTGGGGAATTAACATACCGCATGCCGTGCGGCACAGCCAAAAGGTCAAAATAAAAGGGTACATAGGTACTTGGCATCAGCCCCCCGAAGTGTAACCTCCCTAGGAGAACCCGAGGGCCACTGCTCCCTACCTTTCCTTTCTGTCTTGTCACCGTGTTGGGCTGAAATCGACTAGCAACTGAAGTGATGAAGGGTCAGGGACTCCTAGTGGGTCTGCTTTCAGTTAGGGACTGGCCCCAGCACCGGGGAGGGCACCACAGAATTAAGTTAAAGGGACAGCACTCTACGATTGGTGTCTCCTGAGAGGTCTCCTCCTCTGGTCTCTGTCTCTTGGGTCCCTCTCATCAGGTGGGGGAAACACTTGCTCCCCTCCCTCATCTCTAGTTTCCTTGTGTCCCTGGGAGCTCACCAGCCCCTCTCCTCAGAAATCCCCTTTCAATTCCCAGGATAGGGAAGGCATGGCAGAAGGGGGTGTTCTAAGCCGGGTTCCCCTCATGCTATCGATAATTCTCTGACTCAGTTTGGGGCACAGGAAAATAATGGGGGAGAGGGACAGTGCTGGCTGGGCCAGGAGGGGGAAGCCCTAGAGTCCTGAGATGTGAGATATGGGAACTGGACCTGCTTCCAAAGAACTTTCCCTTTAGCCCTGCTTGTCGAAGAGAGGAGTAGGTCTCAGCTGAGGGATGTGTAGTCACTGTGATAGGCCTATGGAGACCTGGGAGGAGATCTTCCCCAGTCTTACCCTGCTACTTGCCATTGTCCTCAGGGAATCTGGGGGACCAGCTGGGTCCCATCTTTCCCACTCCAGTAGTCTTAGGACCACAGAGAAGAGGTGGGAGTAGGGAGAAACCTGGGAAAGAGGGAGCCCCCCAACCATATTGCTCTGACCTCTAATCCTGAACCAAGCTCTGACCCCTAGCCTTAAAACTCATGTTCAAATGCCTTCAAGGGGACGACACTGCAAACCTTCCCCTAACAGGGACAATGCAACCCACTTCCCTTGTCCAAAATGTTGAGTGCTGAGGTTCTCAGAGCTAAAGACAAAGAGTGGGAAATGGGGACAGGGAGGCTACTAAGGAGTTATGAAAGGGAGAAAAGGTTCCAGATAGATGGAGACAGTGGGGAGTGCACTCAGTGGAAAGGTATTCTGCTGCCAACTCATGTACTGCAATCCAATGCAGACACTAACTACCCAGAGCCAGTGTTCGACTCCACAGGTTTAAGGGCACAGTCCCAACAAGCCTGCCTCCACTTGAGCTGCCAGTCACAAGTGGGGTCCCCAGGACACCTGCAGTTCTGCCTGACTAGCTACAAGTCCAGAGGTCTTCAAACCCCCCACAGGTCCAATGGTTCACTAGAATGACTCACACAACTCGGAAGTGCTCTCCTGACAACTAGTCTTTTATAAAGTACATATATCAGGAACATCCATATGAAAAGACACACAAGGAGGGTCTCAGTGCAGAGCTCCCATGCTCTCTCCCCATGGAGACACAAAGGGCACGTCACCCTCCCAGTACATCCATATGTTCACCAACCAGCAAGTTCCATGAGATTTGGTGTACAGAGTTTTTACTGAGATTTCATACATAGGCAGGAATGAATTGTTGGCAACATGACTCGATCTCCTCTGACGGATTGGCTCAAAACCCCAATTCTG